>NC_055979.1:21692270-21802270 GCF_018492685.1 Alosa sapidissima | reverse complement strand
AGAATGAGCAGGAGCAGGAGAACACATGGTGCCTTCACAGCCTTCATGTGGAGATCTCTCAGATTAACGGGCTAACATGGAACCCCCTGAGCCATGGGAATACTGCTCGGAATGCTGTGTAAAGATAATACGGACCCCCCCCCCCCCCACACACACACACACACACACACACACACACTCACACACACACATACACACACACCTGGCTGCGTTCCACACCTTTGTAATGGGAGCCGCGAGGCGAGCTCTCTTGAAAGGAACTTGTCAGGCGGTGGCGGCTTTGTCCTCGGCCGTCTCCCTCACCTGTCTGGCACACTTCGGAGCGAGGCGCGGGGGGCTGGTAGCGGGAAGAGACGGGACTGTCACGCAGGGGGAGGCAGAGGGGACGCTACCGAGGCAGAGAGTGATGGGGGGGGCTGGACAGAGAAAAAAGAGATGGAGAGTGATACAGAAGGTAAAAGGAGAGTTAAAGAGAAAGGAGGATGGAGAGAAACCGAGAAAGTGAGAGAGGGAGAGTGACAGAGAGAAGGAGCATGAGAGAGAGAGAGAGAGTGATGTGAATGAATACTCCAGTGTTCCAGAGCCTGGCTGTGCTCCTTAAGTAATGATTAACCCAATTCGGTAGTTTGTGTAGACATCTCAGAGACCTGATGTTGTAGATGTCCTGTTCTTATCAGATGTCCTGCCTCGCCGTTCATGCTTAGGGCATGACCAGGCTCTCTGATATTTGATAGTGCACAACTCCTGCAATGCCTGCAACTTCAAATGGACCACTGA
Organism: Alosa sapidissima; assembly: GCF_018492685.1. Taxonomy (NCBI): domain Eukaryota; kingdom Metazoa; phylum Chordata; class Actinopteri; order Clupeiformes; family Clupeidae; genus Alosa; species Alosa sapidissima. The sequence continues at coordinate 21,801,493 of NC_055979.1, read as the reverse complement.
GCTGGCCGCGACTCGCTGGAAGCCAAATGTCATTTACTTCTCAGTCAAAGAAATCAAGCACCTTTTCAGCTGTGGGATACACACGCTACTGAACACAAGTTTGGAGTCACTTCCAAATGTCCTTGTTTTTGAAGGAAAAGCTCACTTATGTCTATAGACACAACACTTAAATCATATGTACAGTGTAGTCATTTCATTTGGTAAATTACTATTGTAGAAGGAAATGGCTGATGTTTAATGCAATATATTTCTAAGAGACCCCACACTTTTAAATGGCAGTGTACACCACTGACGAGCTCTGCAAGAATGCATAATAGTTAGAAATAGGCTACCCTTTTAGACTTAATCAGTTTTCAGTATATCATCACATCCATAAGACATAAGAGCAATCCGTCAAATAGGTCAACATGTCAGGGTGTCAAGATGTCAGGCTCATTTTACTCTCATATAATTTGTCTCTGGACAATTAAAAGGCCCAAGTATGTCTTGATTTCAGCCAGTGAAGTGTTCACGTCCACTCTAATATTCTCCTCCAGGCTTTGAGTGATTACTTGATTGACAGTTCTCTCTAGAGTGTAAAAAAAACTGCCTTAAGATTGCTTTAGTGGTTAGTCTCACATGGAGAAGTGCTATAGACCCTTTCAACAATAAAAACAAAAACAATGCTTGATTGTTCTATTTGGTTCCCAATCTACTTCCTCTGCATTAAGATAACATATGGAATGTTAAAACAGAAGCCTTGTGGGGCCAACTATGATGCTGATAATGGAACTCTCTTGAAAGGGTCTATACACGGGTTTCCCGTTTACCAACAAAACTAGATGCGCGCGCAGCCGTGAGGCAGAAGACGCTTGGTGGCCGTCCACAACATTATAAACTTAACCTAAATAGTCGGCTGCTGTAAGCTACAATCGGATTTTTTTGTATACCCCTGTTGTCTCAATGATAATAACATCTCAATTTAGACTATATTTCAAAGTTTGACGTTCATTTGAATAATTAATATAACATCGTATTTTGTCATTTTTGGCGAAGACATGCATTCCGTTACGGATATTGAACATATTTAACATTCTCTAACCATTGTGATTTCGAATTGGTGCAGTTTTCAGCACAAAAACTAATTTTATTCTTTTGCTCTTTTGCATTCCTCTATGCTGTTCTATGGTGCTTTCTGCCTCTTGGTTGCGCACGCATGTTTTCGTGACGTTCCATAGAAATCCATGTATAGGGAGGTCATGGAGAGCTGTCCTGGAACTTACTGGAGATCAGCAGGAATGGCTTCATACCTCCGCCATCTCCCCAGCTCAGATTCTCTCCCCTCTCTCAGGGATGGAGGAGGTGATGGATGAGTGAGGCTGTGTGGATGGGAGTGGATAGTTGTCTGTTTTTAAGATTAGGGGACAGGGGCCAAAATGGCTGAGCTCAGGAGGGTATCGGCATGTACAAATTGGAAATACTTTGTGAGATAGGAAAGAGAGAGAGAGAGAGAGATAGAGAGAAAGAGAGAGAGGGGGGAGACGATGGAACGGGAGGAGTATGGATGGGCAGACTGATGCTGACGGATTGGTCTGCTGTGTGTGGCAATGTGGGGTCTGCATGTTTCATATGAGGGAAGTGGGGTCATATGGGGTGAGGCAACAATACGGGAATGCAGAGAAATGAGAGAGGTGACAGCCAAGTGCACTGGCACCAAGATGAATGAGAGAGAGAGAGAGAGAGAGGAGTAGGACAGATATGCTGAAGGAGAAAAAAGCCAACGATGAGGAGGGATGGTCTCTATACCGGTATGTGCTCTTTATGGATGATGTTATTGACTTCAGGTGCCGGAGCCCCAGAGATGGCCTTGCCATCATCATCTCTTAACACGGCTGTCTCTGCCCCTCTACTGGCCCAGCATACAGGAGAGATCCATCAACAGCCCAAGTGCTGATCTCTGCTTTCTATTGAACTTGTGAGCATTTTTGATATGTAGCTGCTATAGGTAAAAGAAGACAAATCAGGACAGTGTCCCTGCCCCAGATGTTAGCACTGATTCTCAGTCCAGTGTCCTGCCCCAGATGTTAGCACTGATTCTCAGGACAGGGTTCGCCCCAGATGTTAGCACTGATTCTCAGGACAGTGTCCCAGCCCCAGATGTTAGCACTGATTCTCAGGACAGTGTCCCTGCCCCAGATGTTAGCACTGATTCTCAGTCCAGTGATGTGAATGGGAGCCGACTGGAGTCCTCCCCAGACCAGCGCAGGTCTGCAGCCTCACAGCCAGGATCCTTTAACACTCAGATAAAGCCCTCGGGCTGCAGGAGATCTCTCTTTTTCTCTCTCTCTCTCTTTCTGTCTCTCTCGCTCCCTCCTCACTCTCTCTCTTTTTTTTCCTCTCTCTCCCTCTCTCTCTCTATCTCTCTATCTCTTTTGCTATTTCTCTCTCTCTTCAGCCCCCATCCCCTCCTCCCCCAAGTCCAGTACTCAGCCACCTCCAGAGACGCCCATAAATAAGCCCCCAATGCACTCCTCTCCTCTCCTCTCCTCTCCTCTCCTCTTCTCTCATCTTCTCTCCTCTCCTCTCCTCTCCTCTCCTCTCCTCTCCTCTCCTCTCCTCTCATCTTCTCTCATCTTCTTTTCTCTCCTCTCCTCTCCTCTCATCTTCTCTCCTCTTCTCTCATCTTCTCATCATCATTTTGGGCAGCCGTGGCCTACTGGTTAGTGCTTCGGACTTGTAACCAGAGGGTTGCCGGTTCGAACCCCAACCAGTAGGCACAGCTGAAGTGCCCTTGAGCAAGGCACCTAACCCCTCACTGCTCCCCGAGTGCCGCTGTTGTTGTAGGCAGCTCACTGCGCCAGGATTAGTGTGTGCTTCACCTCACTGTGTGCTAGGTGTGTTTCCCTAATTCACAGATTGGGATAAATGTAGAGACCAAATTTCCCTCACGGGATCAAAAAAGTATATATACTTATACTTATACTCTCCTCTCCTCTTCTCTCCTCTCCTCTCATCCTCTCATCTTCTCTCCTCTCCTCATCCCCTCATCTCCTCTCCTCTCCTCTCCACTCCTCTCCACTCCTCTCATCTCCTCTCCTCTCCACTCCTCTCCTCATCCTCTCCTCTCCTCTCCCCTTCTCTCCTCTCCTCATCCTCTCATCTCCTCTCCTCTCCTCTCCACTCCTCTCATCCTCTCCTCTCCTCTCCACTCCTCTCATCTCCTCTCCTCATCCTCTCTTCTCCCCTTCTCTCCTCTCCTCATCCTCTCATCTCCTCTCCTCTCCTCTCCTCTCCACTCCTCTCATCCTCTCCTCTCCTCTCCTCTCCACTCCTCCCCTCTCATCCTCTCATCTCCTCTTCTCTCCTCTCCTCATCCTCTCATCTCCTCTCCTCTTCTCTTCTCTCCTCTCCTCTCCTCATCCGTTACAGGACATCTCCCCATCATCTCTTTCCCCGGCACTCCAGCGCAGGGCCGCCGTCTCCAGGGAGTAGTTAATGGAAGTAGGGGAAAGGAGTGAGGAATGCTCTTGTTTGTTGTTGTTTTTTTTCCTGTAGGGAGGGGCAGAGGGATCAAGATAGAGTTTAGGAGGATGATCAGGAGGTGTGCTTTTCTGAAGTGTTTGCTACAGACTGGACAGCTGTCAGCTGACATAGATTTTGTTTATAAAAATAAATAATAAGTAAATCAAATAAATAAATAAATGAGACACATCTGTGGGGGCATGACATTTCTATATCAAGGTTGTGTGTGTGCTGTGGAAAAGGGGACAGTAATCATGGCGGCAGGATCAGACAAATCTCTTTAAGAGGAGGGCGAAAGAAACACCTGATCCCAATCCCACCCTCCCTGCATAAATCAGCGACTGATGTTCCTAAGGTGTTGCTTTTCCTCTGACTCTATCACTCAATAACCCCCACCCACCACCACCGCACCCCCACCTGAAGGATTGTCCGTCAGTTGAATATGTTCTTGAACGGAATGCTTGGAATTCAGTAATGTTTACATACAAAACCGTTGAATGGGGTTTAAGAGTTAATGATTAAAGCCGTGGTTAGTCACCGTGTGCCCTCTCTCCATTTGTCACACTACTGAATAGGATATATTTACCCTGATGAAAAGAAATATTCACTCAGGTGTTTACTGTAAAAGCAACTCGTGGCGGGGGATTATCAACAGGCTCAGGGATGAGGAGAAACACACAGGCGGTGCAGATGTATGCATCAAACCTTTGGATACGGACTCGAAATTAGACTAATCCCATCAGCATGTGATTGTCTTTGTTGCAAAATACTGTATGTCTCCAGGCAAGAAGGGATCTGTCTAAATTATGTGTGAAAGTACTGTAGTGTAATTGCTTTGGAGCTAATGAGTCAGTGATGAGTCAGTGATGAGCCACTGTGCGAGTGTGTGTGTGTGTGTTTGCGTGTGTTGTGTGTGTGCATATGGGTGTACGTATGTGTGGGTGTACATGAGTGTGCTTGTGTGTGTGTGTGTGTGTGTGAGTGTACTGTATGCACATGAGTGTGTGAGTGCATACTCTGGCTCACCAGATGCCATCTCTGCATGGCCAGTAATGAGATCACCTCTCTTCCTCAGGGGTCAGGTTCCTGCCGAAGCAGAACTCAATTATTTAGGCATCGCCAAAACACTGGAAATGTATGGAGTGGACCTTCACCCAGTCTTTGTGAGTATTTACACACAGGCCTTTAGTGTTCGGGGATACAAAATGCTAGCAAAACGCCACTCGATTCACTTTGCTGCCATTATATAAAATGACCTTTGTTCTGTAGTTAATGATTCTGTGGTGACATGCTCTTGTTTGCTTCTCAGGGAGAAAACCATTCTGAATATTTCCTGGGTTTGACTCCAGTTGGAGTGGTTGTGTATAAGAATAAAACACAAGTTGGAAAGTATTTCTGGTAGGTGTGATGTTGCCAACACAGGGGGGGAGTTAGACTTCCATTCACTTCGGGGAGAGAGAAAGAGAGAGATTGCTTGTTTGCTATAAAAATGCTACTCTTTAGTTCATGCCGTGTTTCCCATACACTGACTTATTTGTGGCGGCCCACCACAGAGCTCACCTCATGAATAAAGGTGTGGGTATGGAAGGGAACATGGGTTTACCTCAGAGAAGGACTTGACCTTCAGAGCAGTAAATATTTCATATCAAGCTCCTTGAGAGGAGTGCACCTGACATAAACTCTCTTTTCTATTTGTTCACAGGCCAAGGATAACAAAGGTTTATTTTAAGGAAACACAATTTGAGGTCCGTGTCGTTGGAAAAGATGTGAGTCTTTTATTTCCATCTTGGTTGTTATTTAGTGTCTTTCGCAAAAGAGCAGTCCTTCAACCTAAAAGAGTAGTGTGGGTCACAGCATGGCACATTAATTCCTCTGTGTGTGTGTGTGTGTGTGTGGGTGTGTGTGTGTGTGTGTGCGTGCGTGTATGCGTGTGTGTGTGTCTGCGTCTGTTGGCAGAAGGGGGTTACAATGAAAGGAGGTCTCTTGTATATCAGCTATAGAGGTGCAGAGTTTTGTACTCAATCCTACCACACAACTTATTCAAGCAGAACACAACACGGTGTGGACAGAGAAAGAGAGAGAGAAAGAGAGAGAGAGAGAGAGAGAGAGTATGTGTGAGATGACATACGACTTTCATTAGTTTACTGTTCAGTATTACAGCATGTGGGAAATGCCTGTGATAGGTCTGGTCTGCTAGCAGCTCATTAGATGTGAAGCGCAAAGGTCAATAAGAAGTGCGCTATTGATCATGTGTGGTCTGTGCCCTCACGGCTGAGGAGATTAACCTCCAGAGGATCGGAAATCCATGAACCACAAACAAGATGCATGTGCTTATGAGACCACTGCAGACAATGCAGACCACTACAACGTATAGCACCCATCAGAGATGAAGTTTCAGTGTCTCAGTTTCATAGCCATGCATAAGCCTAGTATGACACGGGAAAGCAAGTTGCAATTGCTGATGGAAGTTTTTTGTACAGTTTAAGGTTTCCAGAACTGGTTCAGCATGAACTGAAAGCAATTAGGCTTAGCTGATTATACAAAGGTCCTTTACATGACTGCAGTAACCAAACAACATGGAAAATAAAATGGTTTAATTATACTTAATCAAATCACTTTTTTGTCTGTTCCCAGTGCAATGAAACATCCTTTGTCTTTGAGTCCCCGACTAAGATGGCCTGTAAAAACCTTTGGAAATGTTGTGTTGAGCACCACACCTTCTTCAGGTAAAGCACTGTTCTTATTCCCGCATCCAAAATCTACAGTGAACAAAGCCATGTCAGTCACATTTAACTGGACTCTGCTGCAGTCAAAATCCATTGAAAATCCATCAAGGAAGTTGTTCTTCACTTGATTGAATTCCAGTGCTTTTAAATATTTGGACATCGCTTCGCTTCCCCAATCAAATCGATTAATCACTACATGAAATGGGCCTGTCTGCAGGTCTAGTGTACATACTCATACAGTCTCACTTGTAAACAGTATTAAACATGTATGCACATGTGATTTGGATCGAGTGGGGCTGTGACGAACCATTTGATGTCGAACACCACAGTGAAATTGTAGAGTAGGGCTGCCAGATTTTTTCAAGTTGTTTGGCAGGATGTCTCTACTCGGCTGTGAAGCTCTTACGTGGAGCTCATTTCTCTCTAATGATGAGACTCAGTCCCACCACAGGAAATCCCTGACTAATAAATGTCCTGCAGGCATTCCCTGTATCTTGCTCCATACCTCCCTGGCCCTCAAAGCAATCAACAGGCTGCAATATAAACACCAGATCTTGCCAGGCTCACCCATGCAGTCCTGTCCCTTGAGCCAATCCTGGTGTTGGTTTAATCAGAAGGAGCTTTAGTGAGCCCTGCCCTAAAGAGTCTAAAGAGGCCACGGTGGACCCAAGCTCGCCGGTCGATTAGGAGAAGGAGGGGGAGGAGGCGCGGTAATCTTCGTGTGAACCCGCCAACCTGCAGGTGCTGGTGCTGGATGCAGAAATGCAAGCAGGGGTGGGTGGAGGGAGAGGAGACCAGGGGGAGAGCGCTCTCTTAGGCAGGTGTACAAGAGATACACTGAGAGGTGTAACAGCAGGGGCTCCTATCAGGTTGATGAGGTCAAGTTATTGTGCAACAGGAATGGATATACAGTGTATCAGCTGGAGCCTTGATTCATTCATTCCGTCTGTCAGGGTAGTGTACTGAAAGTTAGGTATTGCCTACATTATAGAAATATTAACAGGTTATAATACTTTTATGCCGTTCTAGGCAGTGACATAACCAGACTTATAGGAGTTTAGAAGCTAATAGGTTTCATTGAGGTCCAGAAGGAAAAGACCTGTATAAGTGCATCTGCAACTGCCATGCTTGTTTCTGTGGATATTCTCCAGTGAACAACCAAAAAGATGGAAAGACCTGAGCACATTCTGATTCATTTTTGTTTCTGTGGGCTCACAAAATTTAAAAAATTCCTGTCCTGAAGCTCAACGGTGTGCAGGTGCCAAGTGCAAATCAGATTCAGCAACACACCCGCATTGTGGGAAAAGCAACAGTCCAGAAAAGCTTTAGCTTGTTACAGCTCTAAGCTGTTCTTGTTGCACAGCGGTGTTATGCTGGAAACCTTGACCAAGACATTTTTTATTTGCTATAGTTAATCAGCACACATGGGGTCTGTGTTGCATAAACCAGCATTTCCTGCCAAACGTTGTGGTCTAGAGCAGTGGTTCTTAAACTTTTTGTCTGGCGACCCCCCCCTCCAAAAAAAAATTTGGTTTCGAAATGTTGTGAGATGGGTATTGGAATCAGAGGCAGACAACGTTTTCTCATAGGAAAGCTATGTCAACACCAAAGGCATCAATGTCAATGGCAGCCTTTAACCAAAAACCTTTAGAAAATCAAATGCAAATCATTCCGTGACCCCTCCGATATTTTCTGGCGACCCCCAGTTTAAGAACCGCTGGTCTAGTGAACCATCGATTATCACTCTCCTTTTTATCAGCAGGGTGGACACTACTGTATCCCTCTTAGCAGGTTACACACACACAAATTGAAACTCTTAGCAGCAGTGGGCAGCTATGGTTAGTCCAAGAGAATACAAATATTTCCATGCAACACCATGCTGTGTAGCTGATGCGCAGTGATTGGATGGCTGTAGGACAAGAGTAGTATTTTAAGTATAGCACACCTGAGTCTCAGAATCCTCTTTGATCAGCGGCCTTTTTTGTTCCTCTTTTGTGCATTAGTGCTCTGCTTTCCACAGCAGAGCTTTTGAACTGGGGGATTCTAACAAGAACTCAGCAAAAGCTCACAGGTTTTTTTTTTTGTTTTGTCTTCATTATAATATGGCTTCTAAGAGAAAAGACCAAAATAAGATTCTCTTCATACGGAAACACTATTAGCCAGTGAAGTGGGGAGTCTGTTTAGTTCACCGTGGGGAGTTAGAAAAGGCATAATGCTATCATGACTTTGCCATCACTGACATTTACGATAGTTTAGAAGAAAAGGTGTTATCTAGAATGTTTAAGGGTTCTAATTGATCTCTTAAGTCCGATGGGAGGGTTGGCATAAACCTCCCTGATGATGGATCCTTTGGAGAACTCCTTTGAGGATTCTTTTTGTACCCTTACATCAGTTCTTGCACAAATTAGCTCCTTAGAGCTTATACTTTCAAAAGAACTTATAAAGAACCTGTTTTTGTAGGACACAGGTATAAATTGTGCTGCAGGTACCCACACTTAGGCTTTTCTTTTACTGCACAACCAATTGTACAAGGACATTGAAGTGATTGAATGTCATTAATGAAAATCAAATATGTAATGCATTGTTTTACAGAATGCCAGAGAATGACTCCAATACTCTGACAAGGAAGTTGTCTAAATTCAGTGCACTTGGCTCCAAGCATCGCTACAGGTGAGTAGTTTCGTTAGACATTCATACTGAGAGGACTGAACTAAATAAATCAAACTGGAATTTGATCGACCTTACCACTCCTCTAGTAAATGTGGAATGCTCGGTTATAATCTGACTGTTTACCATACAGTTCAGAGACCAGTGTGAAGCTTTGGCCTTATGGTAAACTAAGCCACCGTATTAATAATTGAGTTTGTTATACTGTGGCCCAGCAGCTGAAAAAGTATGCTGACAGCACCAGCCTCACACTGGAATACCTGAATAATTGAAGGATAACAGGATATTCTTTTTTACCCCTTTGCGTTTTTGCTTTGAAATGTTGCTTTGAATTCCAAATTCGCCTGTGAAACCGTGTGATGGCATTTTTTTTAGCAGTCAGACTTTAAGTTTATTCTGTGTGTCAGGTAGGCCAGGAGCAGAAGCGTTTGGGTTTATTCTGTCTGTCAGGTAGGCCAAGAGAATGGAGGCCACCTACGTGCTCATTCAGTAGGATGTCTGTCTGTTTAGTCCTCCGTCCTTGTGAGAGTTTATTTGGGATGCATCCCTGTGCTGCCATTCTGTGTCACAGTTGTTTGACCTGTCATAAACATAAAAATTGGACGTGTCTTTTGAAGCTGTATGATGTAACACGTTGAAGCAGACAAACAAGTCAAGCACTGTTGGCCTGTCTTAGGAAAATGCATTGTATGTCCTTTTGAATGATTAAGGATCACATAAACCATATTACAAATTAAAACCCAAAATAACTTGTTGATGCATAATGAATGAAGGTGAATAAATGACTGTGATGACTTGCTGTGTTTTCAGTGGGAAAACAGCAGTCCAGATGGGGAGGGACCAGTCTGCCAGCCTGCCCCGGGCGGACCTCCAAGTGGTGCGGAGCCGCAGTAAGACCTACCCCAAGAGAGCCCAACAGACAGCTGGTGAGTCAGTGACAGATTTCACCCTCTTCCTGAACTTTCTGCTAGCACCTTAGTACCCTACTAAGAGGCCACCCAAGGGTGTCGAGCATTTTTAAGCATCATTAATCCATCAAAATACTGTATTTTTGTGTGTGTGTCCTCTGCTGGTTGCATGAGTTGAAACATGCCAATGGCTGACTGATTTTCTATCCTTTGCTGTTGATTTCTGTGTGTTTCACAGCTTGTGATGACTTCTTGGTACTCTCTGATTCTCCATAAAGTATGTACAGTTAGATCATAGGGGGTAGTAGTTAATGTAGCTTCCTTTGGAAAACACTTGCAGCTGAGTCCAAAATGACACCCCTGGCTCATAGTAGGCTACATAGGAATATCCCTCACTACTAAAGGACTTAAAAACTCCATGGTCATTTTTGATGTGTGTAGCCAAGCTTTTTGTGAGACAGTTCCAGGCTGTCTCTCATTGACTCTCCAGGGCAAGGACATTTCACACCATGGATCAAATATGACTCTGGGGAAACCCAAAGATATTCATGATTTTTTTTAGAAGCATTTTTCACTGCAGCCATTTCCCTTCAAAGCTGCCAACCCTTGGCCAGTTCAAGGATTTGGATTTTCTTTTTTGTCTCTTCCCCAAGCTCTGTTACCTAGCAACAGTGGCTGCGGGTTACCCCCGAAAATCCACCGGTGTATCAAAGTCAAATTAATCTTTTGTGTTTTAATTAAGGTGTTGACATTATTGTTCCTTGTATTCCTCCAATAAAAGAATTAACGCCCTACTAAACCGCATAAAAGCTCATGTCAAAGTCCTTTTGCTTTTTCCTTCTGTTCATTACAGATTGTTTTGTTTTCACATTGTTTATAGTACATTAGGGTATACTACAGTGTTAGTAGGAAGTAAACACGATGAAACACCCCTGAACCAATTATATGTTCCGAATTGGATCTGCATCCTAAAGGAAGGTCTCTCATCTTGGAATCTTATAAACCTTTAAGCCAAAGGACAATTTGTAATTTCTGTAAGAGGTAGAGAGATAAATTGGCATCTCTAAACAACTGTGTGCATGGGCCTATCGAATAGCTTTATCTACACCTATAGAAAGTTGCTTACTTCATAAGGATTAATTTTCACGTCTTATATCTCACATTATGCTAAATCCAAGTATGTGAGAACAATGAAAGCCAACATGATTTAAAAGTTCTCGTACGCAGGTGCTGAGAACTTAAGTCCCTCCCATGTTTGGAACCGAATGCTTCCTGCTAATTACATAGCTCAGGCCACATTACCCTAACCTCTGTAGTTTGCACCTCCGCAGGCATCCTTTAACATAGTCAGCAACCTTCACTGGCATGGAAACAAAGTAGTGTTTTCACAACAGTTCACTTCCACCGTTACATGTCTCCAGGGCTAGCCATGTTCGCTTTCTGCTCTTGCTGAACTGGCAGGTGTCCTGCAAGTGATGGAAACAGGCCTGTGCTCTTCATCCAAAAGTTAGAGCAATTATGTTCAGTCAATGCCTTCATCTAAAGCTGTGTTTCTCCGGCTGTCCCACAAGGCTGCAGATTAGCCTATAGGTCTTCCCTATTGATGTACTTGCTGACCTTGATTGAACTTGGCAGGAGCTTTTCTGATTTCAGGATGTGATGAGTTCATACAGGTATGCTGGATCAGGGAGAAGCCTGAAGGATGGGTAAAACATTTGTAGAGAGTAGATGTTTTCAAATGAATAACTGCACACTCTCTCTCCTCTCACAAGTCGTGTTAGTACTGCTGTCTGCATCATGATTAGCATCATTCACCTGTTAGCTTTTGTCATTTCTAACCATCTATTGGAGCATTAATTTCCTAATAGATAGACTGAGTAGAAATATTTATCTAGACACATTGTCTCTTTAAGTTACCAAGTACCTGTGATGTTAGACAGCTTCCTTCCAAATGTGTGTGTGTGTGTGTGTGTGTGTGTGTGTGTGTGTGAATGTCTGCATATTTTAGGAAGTGTGCATGTGTCCCACCTGCTCCCTGTTTTTATGTCAACACCCTTCCTGGTGTCATGGCAACAACAGCCCCCCTCCTAAAGACCTCAGTGCCTGGCATCCAGGCCTGGCCGATTGGCAAGGCCCCTTGAAGGTAACCACAGTGGGGATGGCTCAGCCTGACCCAACCACCTGGTCCATCCTTCCATTGTTCCAGCCACATGCCTTTTCACTTAGTCATGGAAAGAGCTCTGTAAAAGCCATCATTGACAAACAATGGAGAGTGACAAGAGGTGACACCTAAAGACTAGACGTAGCGGATCCAGATGGAGGCAGAGGGGAGATATGGCATGGACACACATTCCGTTTATTCTCTGTGATTGATGCATTTCATCGTGATATGGGAGATTCAAGAAGTGTGTGTGTCTTTTCTGTGTGTGCCTTTTCAAGAACTGACCAATGGGAGCCCACCTGCCTCGAAAGCGGAGCATGCTGGGAGTGAGCTGACCGCTAAAACCACGGCACCATGCCCGCTGAAGAGGTGAGCTGGAATGCACTGACACCAGAGGGATTTCCTCTTTTGATATGTGTGGGGAGTGTCAGTGAATGTGAACATGCATGTGTCTTTTTGTGTTTTTGAGAGAGACAGATATATGTGTATATAGACCCTTTCAACAATAAAAACAAAAACAATGCTTGAACATTCTATTTGGTTCCCAATCTACTTCCTCTGCATTAAGATAACATATGGAATGTTAAAACGGAAGCCTTGTGGGGCCAACTATGATGCTGATAATGGAACTCTCTTGAAAGAGTCCATATTTAGAGAGAGAGAAAGAGACTCCTATCCTTTTTCATCTGCATTTTGTTCTCAGCTCCAAAGCGAACAAGGCAGAGAACCAGCCAGAAGAGTCTCGAGGGAAAAGCGGCGGTGCTCCATGGGACGAGAACGCTCCACAGAGGTAGGTACCCGCCTCGCCACACGTTCACTCAATCCTCCATCTCAAACGAGCATACGCTCTTCACCCTTCACACCACGCTCTGATAAAACTGCACCTCCTACCGAGCTCCAACACTGACCCCTGGGTTTCGCTTTATGAATGTGTTACTAAGGTGTTACTAATATTTATGATTAGCCAATGGCATTAGACCAGCCTCTATGCTGAGTCTAGTAGTGAGTCAGGGAAGCCATCTCTGTAGCATCCCTCAACTCTAAAGGCCTATTCACACCAAGAACGATAACGATAACTATAACCATAACGATAAAAGCTTTTACACTGAACAACGATAAACAAAGTCTCTCCTTGTGTTAATGAATGTGACGGTTAAAATTCGATGGGTTCTGATTGGCTATTAGCTTTTTATCGTTCTGAAAGTGATCCCCAACGATATCGTTCTTCATGTCGTTATCGTTATAGTTTATGTGTGAACGTCGTCATTCATATTAACAAGAACGATATTTATTTATAGTTATCGTTATCGTTCTTGGTGTGAATGGGCCTTAATGCTCTAACTGTGCGACTGATTACACCTGCCTGGCTGCTCTTTCTAAACACTGATCGATTACTCCTGGCTGGAGATCCTGTCTCCCCCTCAGCCCCGGGGGTGAGAGAGTGCCGAGAGCGAACGAGCAAGCAAGGTGAGACAGTCTCAAGCCCAGGAATTAACTGGATTTACTCTCCGCCCCCGTGCAAGAATGGAACAATAGCGTTCAAAAGCCTCTGATTGACAGGGCCTAAAACCTGTAAGCTTCAGCGAGATCAAGGCCTTGTGTGTCTCCCAGGAGAGCAGTGGGAGGCCGTCTGATGATGAGCAAATAGAGAGAGAGAACAGACTGTTGAGTTACATCTGCTCACTTCACAATGTTTACACACACAGTGGGTATGGTCAGGTGGTAATGAACTAACCCCAAAAAAGAGCTCCATTTCACGTTCATTGTTGAAATAGCAATGAAATTGGAGGAGCTATGGCACATCTGTGCCATGTACAGGTCCGAGTGCCCACGGGGACCCAGGTTTGAATCCGACCTGCGGTCATTTCCCGATTCCCACCCCATCTCTTCCTGTCACTCTTCACTGTCCTGTCCAAACACAGGCTAAAAGCCCAAAAAAATACTTTGAAGAAAAAAAATGGCAGTGAAGCCCTACTTCAGGCTTCCTATTACTGTAAAGCACAAGGGCCATCTCCACATTTGCAATTCGTTCATTTGGCAGACAGTTTTGTCCAACGAGACTTGGACTTTGGAAGAACAGTCAGTCACAAGAGCAAAGCATTGAAAGAAAAGTCCCAAACCACACGTCCAGTCGCATGTGGCTGAAGTGAGGGATGTCTGTGGGCTGTGTGTGAGAAGTGCAGGGGCTAGAATCACTGTGTTTATTTGCATGCTTTGGTGAGATTTATTTCACTGTACTGGATTGAAGATTGTGTGCGTATTTGGATGAGGAACTAGTGTTTGGACTAAGTGTCTATTATCCTTGTTCATCCTGATAATGATAGAGTCCTTTGTTTTGCTGTTGCAAAACATGAATACTGTTGTTGTGTTTTCAAGTTGCATTCCTGTACGTTGAGCCATACTACAGATTGCTCAGTTCAAACCACAGAATGTTGAGGATTACAGTTGTGAAGTTGTCTAAGGCATTAATTCCAATCCTCAATCCAAATCAATCACCACTTTAATTGTTATCCATAGTATTCCATCGTAACAGTTGTGTTTGTGTTTGTGTGTGTGTGTGTGTGTGTGTGTGTGTGTGTTATACAGATGTTATCTGTGTCTTTGTCTGACTTTTTGTGTCTCTCCCATAGTGGTCTGTATAATTCAGCCAATGAGCGCAATAAGTCCCCAAAATTTCCCAACGCCCGCAGACGCACCCCTTCAGGCGGCAGTGAGAACGAGACCAATCACTCCTCCAGACGCCGGTGTGTATTCTCATGGGTCTGTGGGTGTGTTTGGCATATTTAAATATGTCTGGGCAATGGGGATCCTTGTTTGTTTGTGTGTGTGTGTGTGTGTGTGTGTGTGTGTGTGTGTGTGTGTCTGTAAGTGTGTCTATATTTTTTCCGTTTTCATGTGTTGTTTGAGGATTTGTGTCCTGCGGTCCTGTTTGTCCGTTGTCCTCATCAGAGTCTCCTTAGTTTGGCATAAAGAGGGAGACGACTAACACACTAACCTCTTTACCTCTGCCTCAAGTTGTCCCTGTCCGCTAACTATGAGAAGACGTCTCCCCCTAGTGGTGGCACAGAAAACAAGATAATGAAGCCGATATCGTCTCGCATCATAGGAGGTTGTCCAGTGTGCTTGGAGACCATATCCACTATCCTAACCTAAATTGAATTATCATGCTCAGAAGTCATTTTTGTAACTGCAGTATATCCATTTGACATAGATTTTAATTTGAATGGGTTTATATAGCAACTTGAAATGTTATTTTCAGTCATTAAATAGGAAATATAAAATGGGCATATTGACTTTGTATTGTAGGAAATTAACTTTTTTCCTTTTTTTAATATTGATTTAAAAAAATATATATAGACCCTTTCAAGAGAGTTCCATTATCAGCATCATAGTTGGCCCCACAAGACTTCCGTTTTAACATTCCATATGTTATCTTAATGCAGAGGAAGTAGATTGGGGCCCAAATAGAACGTTCAAGCATTGTTTTTGTTTTTATTGTTGAAAGGGTCTATATATATACATACTTTTTGAGCACTTACATGCCCTAGGGGAGAAGTTAAAAACTGGAAGTCCAAATACAAAGCAATTCTCTGAAGGCAAGACTTGGCCGGCGTCTCTGCCAAGAAACCGATCTTTCCCTGTGATCTGAACAACCTGGATTCAGATTTCTGTGGGTTGGGGGTGTTGCTGATGAGCATCAATCAACAACCTGGATTCAGATTTCTGTGGGTTGAGGGTGTTGCTGATGAGCATCAATCAAAAGGAAATTGAAAGTGATTGGAACTGTGCTCAGTTATAAGAGCTAACACTTAGATTGAAACTGGGAGCACCGTGCTAAGCTGATAAATCAAACTGACTGAACAGAGTTAGGAAACGAGCCATACATGAATTGTGTATGCCTGCCTCAAACTGCAGAGACAAGAAAAAAAGAGAGAGAGAGAGAGAGAGAGAAATAGAGGGGAGGGGAGAGTGAGAGAAGTGGAGCGAGATCCCCTGTGGGTCTACGTGATGAAAAATCTCTGTGAATAAATAAATACTAATATATACCCCTCCGGAAAGCAGAGAGACGAGGCCTCTCCCCCCTTCAGCCGGAGTGCATATGCATGCAGATGCCCGCTATTAAACACCAATCTCACCCCTGCCCCGCCAGCCAGCACCAGGTCAGCAACTCATTTAACCCACCCTGACCTCACAAGCGTGTCCTCCAATTGTGTCTCCTTTGCAGGAGGGGCCAGAGCAATGACGACCCAGAGAGCAAGCAGCATCGGAGAAGGTAGCTAACACTGTCTGTCTGTTCCCATACTGGTTCCTCAGGGCAGGTTGTGCTTACCATTCACTATTAATGCTATGGGGCTGGAAGGCACTGATGTCTTTATTGTCTGGGGGTGTAAATGGGGAGGCTTGTTGAGGTGTTATATGGGTAGTGAGGGAGTAAGTGTGGTGGAGTGTGTGGGAAAGATTTTAAGAGGGGCATTTACAAAACTTGCTTAATTTCATGGGTCTCAATATTCTTTAAAAATCTAACAAATTGGGTTGTCCCTGTTTGTTCAAAAAGCACTCACTGTTACAAACACACGCGCACACACACACACACGTGTGCACACACGCACACACACACACACACACACACACATCAGTTGTCAGTGGTCCCTCTTTGCTCGTTGTTCAACTTTTAACCCCCATTATTTGGCCTTTAGGTCACGTTCCCGTGGCAACACCAGCAGTGGTAGTGAGTCTGAGAACTCCAACCGGGAGCACCGCAAGAAGAGGAGCTGGTGAGTAATGCCGCTGCGGGTCTTCAGGAGAGGTGCCAGGGGGGTCCGCTTCTGCCCATAAACATTCCAGGAAGACTTAAAGATGTCACAGGGAAGGGCAGCTCTCCCAGATTCATGTCCGCTGTTGGAATGGAATTTCCCATTCTTCACCGCAATTATACAATGGTGTTTTGCAGCAAGTTTGTGGAAATGCTTTACACGCCACATCCGTATGTGCATGTTTGTGTGTGCGTCTGTGGTTTATGGTTTGTGTGTCCGTGTGTTTGTGTGTTTGTGTGTTTGTGTGTGTGTGTGTGTCCGTGTGTTTGTGTGTGTGCGTGTGCGTGTCCGTGTGTTGTAGGTCCCGTCAGGAGAACGAGATGGTGGACTCAGGGCCCCAGTGGGAGGCTGTACAGCGGCGTCAGAAGGAAAAGTCCCACAACGAGCCCAACCACCGGCGCTCGAGACACCGCTCACGATCGTACGCATTTCACTCTTCCTCCCGCTCCTCCTCCTCATCATCATTATACTGGAGATAATTCTACAACAGAGCGCTACGAATCAGAAAATATATTAAATTGATTATGTAAAACACATATTGCTCTTGGGTGCTCCTTGTTGGTGCCCCCCCCCCCCCCCCCAATCCCAATCCTCCCCCACCTTTCTTATGCAGCCATTGCCACTTAATCTACTAAACCCCTCTTCTACTGCACTTTTTAACCCCCCCCCCCCCCATTAATGCACAAATAGTCTGACACCAGACAAAATTTCACTGCATTTCCTACTTCCAGTAACTATATGCATGTGACAATAAACTTCCTTGTATCCTTGTATCCTTGTACATTTACAGTGTTCTGTTTACAAGCTTAAAAGGCTGTAGCACTATAGTAGAAAGGGCTTCAGCAGTAAGAAAGAGCCAGAGTATCACAAAGTCTGATCCACATATCTGTGCTGCCCTCCTGTCTGGTGTTTGTAAACACTGGTTTAAAGGTAACATTTATGCTTGTTTGCAGGAGAAGTCCTGATGTGCAAGCAAAGGAACAGTTGTGGAAACATATCAAGTAAGTAATATTTGCATCTATTGGCTGCACTATTTTCCCAGAACTAGTCAAACTATTTGTGATTCATTTGTGTAATGAGACATGAGGATAATCATAACTTGGATGCCATCCTCATTACTATGCGAGGCATGGGGCGCTCATGAAACCCTGCAGTGTAGCATTTTAGTGTCACAATGGAATGATAATGAACACAGAGAGTGAAAGTGTTCTTTGAGAATATTTTCTCTTATTCTGTCATTGAAGTGGCTTCTGTGTTTGTACAGGAAGGAGCTGGTGGATCCTTCTGGACTGACTGAGGAACAGCTCAAAGAGATCCCCTATAAGAAAGTGGAGTAAGCGTCTTAGTTTGTTGCTCTCCTCCTCAGAAGAACAGAACTGTTAAATGGGCTTTGCGTGGAATTTTGTAGGATTCGAGTTGTTTTGAACGCACCATCACATTGCCACTTTTCCAATGACATGTATTCCATACAGCACCATTGAGGTTCGCTGTGGTTGGCTTGTTAGCATGCTAACCCTAGGACAACACAGTGCATAGGTGTCAATGACTTGCAGATTTCTGTGTCCAAGTCCATTACTTTGGTTTGAAATGATTTTAAATGGTATAACAAGCATCATTTTATTCTATAAAACCTGTATAATGAACATATTTTCTGTTTATCATAAATATTATATATGTTTTGTCATCTCAAACCCTCAAAATGTCGGGTGGCGCAACTGTCCGAGCAAATTAATTAATGTGAAGTAGATAGATAGATAGATAGATAGATACTTTATTGATCCAAATAAGCAAAGTTTACTAGTTTAATAGCTCTTAAATTGTTTGGAAAATTGAAAAAAACTTTTGTCTGGAAATGTGCATATCTGAAATGTCAGGGCGGTGCAACCACATTCATAGAACATTTAGTTTGAATTGAAGAGGGAAAAGAGTAAACGAGAGGATATTGCCTCATCAAGAGGACCCCAAGTGACCTTTACTGAACAGTTTGTAAATATTGATAAAACATAGCTACATTCTCTTCATAGTTGGACTTGAAGAGGAAATAAAACTACACATAGCTCCTTTAAACAGAGTAGTTTTCAGGCAGGTTGACCCTGGTCTGTGGCCTTGAGCAAATGACCTGCTGACTCTATAAACTGTTTTGAGCAACTCAAGATCTTAAAGTTGATTGATGGACATGACATCTGATTGAGAAACATTGCAAATGATGGATTGCAGTAAGCACTGACACAGTCAGACGTTCTATCATATTTAGTGACTCTTTTGTTGTCATTTATATTTAACAGGATGGTGAGTTCCACTGTGCTTCATTCCTAAATCACAGTGGTATCGTTGAATCTGCCCCAAGAAAACAGAAGTAGGGTGCATTTTGTCAAAAAAGCGGGACCCCGCACTTGAGATTAAACCAGTCTAGTTGATCTGCATAGTCTAAACTGGGTCATGGCTACGCCTCCCCACCCTTACTTAATATTCTCTCCCAGACAAAGGTGTTCCACCACATCATTAATTATTTAGGGTGCTGCGTCTACAAAGTCCTTCCCCCTGGGCTGTATGGAAATCTGAGGTTCCACTAGATGATTCTGTTGTCATCTTTGGGGTTTCAGAGATAGAGACAGCACAGCATGGGGGGATGTTTGAGACTTGACTGTCAAAGTGAAAGGCGCTCTTTTATTGAGAGACTGATATTTTTTCTGTTTGTGTGTATGTATGTGTACGCGCATGTGTGTTCCACTGCAGAACCCAAGGTGACCCAATCAAGTTCCGCCACTCACATTCCCCAAGGAGCTACCGCCAATATCGCCGATCCCACTGCTCAGACGGGGAGCGATCGGTGCTCTCCGAGGTCAAGTGAGTCGCGCCAGTCCACTGTTCTCCCTCCAGCTAGCCGCTGATGTTGTTGTTGTAGAATTTTCTCCCTCTTGTCTGCAGCCTTCACTGTGTTCAGAATCTCTCTTCATTTGTCTTTGTTTTTGTCTTCATGTTGTGTTTATTTTGTTTTGTTGACCCCCATCCCCCCCACCACCACCACCACCACCACCACCACCACGCTGTCTCACGTGTAAAGCTCTCGGACAGACCTTGTCCCTCCCCTTCCCGTCACTCGCACTGCCGACGTCCCAGGCTCAAGCCACACCCCCACGCAGGTCAGTTACTCCCAAATGTCCGCCACTCCTCGCCCTTCTCAAAATCCATACAGTTAAACTGTTTGGGATTCTTTGGTTAATTTGGTTAATTTTGTTGACACAAAATTTGTACCAAAAGACAAAGAGAAACACATACTGAACCTTTAAAGCACCTGTGTATTATGTACACGAACTGAACCTTTAAAGCACCTGTGTGTTATGTACACGGACTGAACCTTTGAAGCACCTGTGTGTTATTTACACAGAGTGAACCTTTAAAGCACATGTGTATTATGTACACAGACTGAACCTTTAAAGCACCTGTGTCTACTGCATTGGGCTTTTTTTTGTCCTAGATTGGGTATGGATTTCCCTTTGCATGTCCTTGTGTATCAGTCTCTTCCTGTATGTTTCTCCAGCTGCTGGCTTCAGACCACACTGTGAGACAGTGATGTTGATAGATGTTGGGTTTTTTCCCCCCCCGGTATCCAGAAAAAGGCCGGATCGAAGGACAACATCTCGGAAAGCACCGACCCGGAGTCTAAAAGCAGCACCAAGGGTTTGAAGGCTGTCAGCACCCCCCGGACCAAGACAGAAACATGATGGGATTTACAGTATGTGAGGATGTACGTGTACGTAAAGCGACAGTATTGTCTCTCTAGTCTACAAAGGAAAAGCCTTTGCAAGATTGGGGGGGGGGGGGGGGGGTTGATAATTCGACTAAAGACATTTCAACTGTACTGACCGACCGAAGGGACATTGCAATGCACATGCCTTTGCTTCAACACTCCTCTCTGCATCCTTCTCACATCCTCTGAGAGCGCGCTGGCTCTCCACTCAGTGCATGCTCGCTGGGGCCAGTTGAGCTGCAGTAGAGCCCAGACTTAAGGGCAGCCCTGCTCACAGAGGAGGGGAAGAAGAGCTCAGGCCTGGGGCCTCCCAGCTGTTCACCCCACAGACTCTCTCCAGGGATACAGATGGGACGTGCCACAGGGATAGCAGTTCCCTCAAAAGCTTGGAGATTGCATATAGAACAATACCTTCATTAAGAGGTCGGAAATATTTCGTGTTCGTGTTTTATAGAGTGGAAGCCTAAAAAATGGAAACCCAAACAGGTTTGACATTTGAACTAGGTGTGCCTGTACATACGCAAATGTAATAATCCCAGGGGACAGTAAAGTGACACTGCAAAGTGTAAAAAATGTATTACTGTATAATGGAAGACTGTCTTGAATGGGAGGACATCCCTCTTGGACTTTTGGTCAGCCCCCTTCACATCCATCACAATCCTGTGACACTACCCACAATTAATCATGTCTCATTCGTTTCAACATCCTATTAGGTATTAGGGTTTGTATTGTCCCACAATGGATTTATTTATCCATGTCCTTTGTCATACACTATTTAGTAGTTTAGACTTAATAAAAAAATCCCTGTCCTGTTCTTGTATCTTCTCAACAGTATCAGTGATCATTGTCATGTAGCTGAATTGCAGTCATCATTTGTTTTCTGTTTATTGTATTCTGACAATCAGATGACAGTACTATGTGGATCATTTGCATTTGTGTTTTCTCACTGCTCATTGTAAGATATCATCCACTCAGATGGCATGTCAATCAAAGCTCCCTACGGTTTCACATATTTGTTTAAAAAGTCAGTGTTAAGTCCTGTTCAACTCATCTCGTATGAAGACCACTGTGAACGCTGCTTGGATATCATGTCTTCTTATCGTCAGGTATTAGTTTTATTTTTGGCTATAGGAAAACCTTGCTGCTGTATTCTTAAACAAGAATTGTTTTGCACATTAGTTAAGTAGTTTTGTCTTTTTCTGCTGTCGTAATGAAAAAAGAACCTGAATCTCATTAATAAAGTCGTTTCACACTAAAAGCCTTTATGGGAGATGTTTGCTGCTCATTGTGGGAAAAGTCATGGGGTGAAATAAACTCTGTTTATCTCAAATAAAGATTAAAGAACCGAGCAAGGCAGGCTTCATTCTGCTTTTGACAAACATCAGATAAAAAGAAGTCAACAGAACTTCAAAAGACTCAACAACACTAAGTAAAAGATTGCATCACTTGCTTCATCTGGCGAGAGTCAGGTTAACTATGCATAGCATCAAATTAAGACTGAATTATTCCATTATAATCGTAACTGTTTTTGGGGCGTTTTTTTGCACATGTGCAATAAACAGCTTTAGTATTTCATGAGTTAAATCCGACTGACTGCACTGGGAAAATACAATTCACCCCAGGAATATTTGACCACAAAGCTAGAGCTCATGCTAATACAAACACAGGAAATGATTTAAAGGGGGGTGGGGGCATGGACATTTACTGTTGAAGGTTGCCGTGGCACCAGGGATGGGGACTTAGCATGCATTTATAGTGGTGTGGCGTTCAGCAGTCATCTCTGCAGTCAGTTAACAGTAGCTCAGTGCACTGATGAAGAGTCACCAACAGGGGGAGCAAGTCACCCGCTTTACTGGGAATGTACCTTTTGCTTAATTGTTAAATGTAGACACATCTAAAGATTGTATCTCTCAAACAGGACCCAGTGCACATACCATGAGGACCACACATCAACTCTTTAGCAACCCATGGCAGTATGGTATTTTTTTTTTTACTTCTTTCAACTCTCTATGTTCAGTAAGCAACTTTTAAGGACAATCATTTACTGTATTAGTTCAATATGGATTGTAGCTTTGTGTTTATTGTGAGGTCTGAACCCTTATGGTGACAAAGCAAGTAGGAGGTCTTTGGCAGGCTTTTTCTTCTCCCAACGTCTCATGAGAAATATGATTTGCCTGACATTCACAAGACTGATCTGGCAAATCCCTTTCATGAGGCAAAACAGGTCGAAAATGGGAAAGAAGTCTCTTCCCATTTCTAGTTGAATTGTGATATCTTATCTGCAGTATGTGATGGCCTTTAACTAAACTGGATCACACATTTTCATTTTCATCTTTTCTGAGGTGGACTTCAGTCAGGTTTACAACAGGCTAACTGCATTTTGTCCCACAAAGACAGGTTGTAATACCAGATGAATTGGGATTGTTTTGCATATTGCAAAGACATACTATACAGACAGCCTAAGTTTCTGTTTTAGTTTGATGTGAAGCACATGTTGCTCAATCACGGCTACTACCCTCAGATATGAGGTATGGCAGTTCACCAGGGGGCTGTGCCAAATGCACTCACTCACCTCGTCATAACAAAGCAAATGAAAAAAAACAGTCCAGGGTCACAAGCAAGCCAAGTATGATTTAACTCAAATCCAGTGTGTTCTAACACCTCATTTCTCTCTCCAAGGCAGTGTGGTAGACCATAGTTGTCACAGGCAGATGCTAGACACAAACCCCCAAGACACCTGTAGCTATCACAAAACGTTTTTAAGAGTGTGTTGAGATATGTTCTGACACCGGTACCCACATTTGAAGGAACAAAGGAAAGAAATGAGCGGAGGCATCTCGGGTCATGCCGTATTTCTTCAGTTCATTCAAGGTCTCAAGGTCTGCTAAGGTCTGCTGTCATCTAAACATCCTGCTATTCTCAGAGGAGGACAACAAGCAGTTTGTCCCCATGTAAACAGGATAATGCCCCTTCTCCTTCCTGTAATGACCTTTGTATGAAACAAATGTTGGGGAGAAATGTAATTACAACCTGTGGCTTCTTGAGACGGATAGTCCACCTGAAAGATTTTTTATATTAGATTATACATCAATAAACTTAAACATTAATGTATTTCACCACAAAACATGATTACTAACCATGACATGGTGTTACATTAATTATTTTAATGGTGATGCACATCAGCAAGTAACAATCTCTGCAGAAAAAGTTTAGAAATGTTTTTCAAAACATACTGCTGTGAACCCACTACGGATGGTATTGGTGTCTAACGTCATGTTGTGGGTTTCACAGTGCTAGTGGACTCCCACAAGGAAGCAGACACCACATGCTCTTTTCACATTGCCAAAGTCTTGTAGATAATGGTGTCCATTGTCTCTAATCCACTGTTTTGACCTATCTATGAGTACTTTTGCAGCCAGATACTGTTAAATGCTGTATAGTTATATATATTCTTCTTCTATTTTTTATCTTTTACAGTCTTTATTGTTCAGTGTTTTTTATATGTATACACTTTTTCTGCTGTAAGTGCATGTTGTGTGTGTATGCTACTGACCTTGAATTTCCCCTTGGGGATCAATAAAGTATCTATCTATCTATCTATCTATCTATCTATCTATCTATCTATCTATCATCTATCTAGTGTAATGAAAAAGGATTCAGAATTGATGTTGAGCTCTATTTCCTCACAGACAGGTGATAGCATACTCACATATAACCTGCCAACAGGTATTTCAATGTTTGCTTCTCATGTCACATTCTCATATCATTCATTTAAGAGATGACAGTTTCTTCCTCCCACAAGGAGATGTTTCTTAATTTCTTCATGACTGAGTCTGGTCACGTACTGTCTTTGAAAATGTGAGTTACCTCAAACTCTATGCATTTCTCAAGTGAATGTAATAGGGGGGCAGCCGTGGCCTACTGGTTAGTGCTTCGGATTTGTAACCGGAGGTTTGCTGGTTTGAACCCCGACCAGTAGACACGACTGAAGTACTCTTGAGCAAGGCACCTAACCCCTCACTGCTCCCCAAGCGCCGCTGTTGTTGCGGGCAGCTCACTGCGCCGGGATCAGTGTGTGTACTTCACTAATTCACGGATTAGGATAAATGCAGTGACCAAGAGTATATGTACTTATATACTTATAAATAACAAATGGCTTCTCATATTATACCCCAAAACCTCAACAATAAGAACGTACTCCAAAAGAAGGCTGCAAAAGGGAAGACATTTTTATATATATATTCATGATAATTAGTCATGTATCAAAAGGAAATATTGTGTGTTCTGCAGCATGAGCTCAAACCAAATATTATTTCCTCCCAAGATCTAGACCGCAGACATTCACAAATTTCAGCCATCATCTGAGGTTATAAGCCTGTGTTCGGTGCCATTCCAGAAGTTTCCCCTTGGTTGGGTTTGCCATGTGATTGTAGCAGCCATTCAGACTTATTATCAAAGACTTCATTTGAGCAGAACTGCAGAACTAGGGGCCAGTAACTTTCCACAGAGCTCTGGAATCTCTGCTGCCAGACCCCAGACTCATCTACAGGCTCAGTGGGACCGTGGTAATTGATGTGGTAAATTCTTATGCTGAATCACTGACTCATTCTGTTTTCAACAGTCATTTGCGCATTATGATCATTGTAGGACATCCATTAAGTGATCGTTTTTCACCTTAAACACTGATATGACAAGCCAACCAAAACTCAGCCCTTCCTTCTTCTTTTGGAAATGAATCTGCAATCTGCAACTTTGTGGGAGAAATGTGCTGAGGATTCAGATTCAACCACAAGTGATTTAAATCAAATAGTTTTGTTTATAGGGGAATAATTGTTTCATTGTGAAATGGTTGCTTCTGAATATTCCTAAGAAGGTTGTGTAATGTTTAGGTATGTGTAAGGTAACTTTACTAATTTTAGACTTGTGATTAGCGATGACATGAGACAGGAAGCCACATACATTCTTTCAGATCCTTAATTGATGTTTATGACTTTATTGTAATTAATTAATTATTAATTATGTTTATGACTTTATTGATTTTCTTAGTTGTTTTCTGAGTTCTCTGAATGCTGTAAAATACTGACCACTTGACACTTGAGAGTTTAAGTAGAGGTGATAAAAAGCACCCACTGTTTCACCCATTAGCCAATTCTGCAACTGAGAGAAAAGACAAGGTCAAAGCAGCCTCAAAATGCAATTGGCATCCATTGAAAAAGTATGTGAAAAAATGCAGTAAAACAGCTGCTTTAAACAAGATGAAACATCTCAAGTCCTAAAAAGAGAAATATAAATTTAGCATAATACAAATTTGAGGAATGAGACACACTTATCACATTAGATGTGAGAGTTTCGAATGTCAAAGACAGAATCTTTGGTTGGAAGAGTAACTGATATCGCAATGACACTGCAAAACTTACATCCTCTGAAATGGCAAACCAGATCTACCAAGAAGGCTAACACTGTGCCTTAAACTATAGCCTCAAAGCCTAATGGCCTCTTTGGCAAGTCTGAACCATGGTGTTCATGTCTGGGACAGGAAATGGCTGTGCTACATACAGTTGTGTTCTTCAAAAGGCAGTCAGTAAGACCTGCTGTAAACTGCACCATGGACTCTGCTCTGGAGGCAATGAGGCATCGATTAAGCAAATAAATATGACGTTACTCTCCACCAAACACTGAGTTTCCGCTCTCCTTCTACAACCCCATATCATAAAAAGTTGGGACTTTGTGTAAAATGCAAATAAAAACAGAATGTGATCATATGCAAGTCTCGTAAACCCCATATGTAGCAGCAAAACGGACATAGACAACATATCAAATGTTGAAAATTAAGATTTTGACTACTTCATGGAAAATATATGATCATTTTGAATTTCATGTCAGCAACATGTTTCAAGTTGTGACAGGGAATGTTTACCACTGAGATGCTGCTTCACCTCAAAATTCTGTAAATGTTTAGGAACTGAGAAGACCAGTTGCTAGAGTTTCGAGAATTAAGTGTTGTCCCATTCCTGCCCGCTCAACAGTATGAGGTAATCATGTTTTTCATTCCATGATGCACCTAATTTGACAGGTCTGGACTGCAGAGAGGCCATTTTAGCACCTGGACTCTTTCTTGATGTAGAGATACTGTTTAAATATGTGCAGAATTCATTTGGGGATTGTTTTCCTGAAATATTCAAGGGTCTTCCCTAGAAAAAAGCATTGCCTGGATGGCAGTATAATGTTGCTCAAAACCTGTATCATTCCGATTGTGCCTTGCAAAATGTGCTGTATAGGCACTAATGCACCTCCAAACCGTCATAGATGTTGGGTTTCAAATTGAGGACCAAAACAAGGAAGAAAGGTTGGATGCTTGAATAGGCCCTCTCCTCTTTAGCCTAGATGAGTCCATGATTTCCAAAAAGAACAGCAAATTTTGATTGGCCTAACCACAGGACCTTTCTGGTACCTCAGTCCATTGTAAACATGAATAAAGTTGAAGATTTTAATGATGAATACCCCTACATCTTTACTTTTATGAGACTCTGCCTCTCTGGGATGCTCTTTTTCATACCCAATGTTGTCAGTTACCTTAACTAGTTGTGAAACATTCCTCCTTTTGTTTTCTTTATCATTGCACAACTTTTCCAGCATTTTGTCACCCCCCTCCCAACTTCTTTTTGAAACGTGTTGCTGGTATCAAATTCAAAATTAACATATATTTTCCATGAAAGTCAAATTTGTTGTTTCAACATTTTTTATATATTGTATGTGTCCTTTTGGTAACTTAATATGAGTCAACAAGATTTGCATTTTATTACATTATTTTTTCATTCACATTTTACACAATGGGCTAATGTCTAAACACAGATGTATATACAGAATAATGTTGTGATGTGTGGTGCTTAGGGGAAGTGAAGTGTAACGGTAAAAAAGCACATAAACAATGACTGATTTTTCAAAGCTTGCAAATTTATTTAACTACAGCTAAATTCGCAAAAAATACATGGAATACTATCAGTGCTTCATTATTAAGATATTGTAACTATAAGCTGGCTTTGTGTGTTCTTTTTTCCATTAGGTTTTTAAACCAATCGTACACATTCAATAATACAGAATATCTCATACTGTTGCAGACCCTGCCTATACTAGTCACTTGCTATATACAAGACAGCTGGCATACCTAGTCTATGAGGAAGAATATTTGAAAAAGTACTGAAGAAAAAAACAAAACAGCACAGAACATGCAAGTGGACAGAATATTAAAGTCAAGGAAAGACTACAGTAAGCTAGGAGGGCCCCCCATTCTAATATAATACTGGAAGACAAAGAAACTAACGTGGGCTTTCAAGTTGGTCTTCATATTGAGACAGTTAAAAGTATGAATAGCCAGGAAGCAAAGACAAAACTGCAAATACTGAATAACAATACTCTGTTAACCTCACTAGCCAAAATAATTCATAGAAAGCTTTTTGGTTCATATTTTATCAAAGAAATTTATTTTAACATTACTTTACAAAATAGGTAAGTCATTATGAAGATTGTTCAGCTTCTTTATGCTACATATTTGGAAAAATGCATTTCTAAAAAAAATTATGTGCATCACAATTTCAGTTTGACTGTCTGACCAGTTGACTTCTCAGATACAGGTCATCCATCGCCTGCTGGTTAAGATGCAGCAACTAACACCCTGAACCCCAAACGAGTGTCGTCTGACAAAGGTGCATGGATTTTTCAAAGGGACTGTGGGTAAAATGGTCCACCATTTTGTACCCTCCCTCAGCCCCATAACATTATAGCCTCTAAACTATGCAAAGCAATGGTAGAAGCAAAAAGCTCATCTAAAGCTGTGTTGAGTTTCCTTTAACTGACTGACTGATTAATTGATTAATGGAAGCAGTCTTAATATGCAATGTGCAAATCTCAGGGTGATGTACTCAAGACAGTACTGCGCCACAAAATATACTTTTCTTAATATAGTTTATGTGACTCTCCATGTGGCACATAAAAGGGAGAATTACATTTCCTAAAAGTGACCTGTGCTGGGAACTAGCCTATAACTATCATATCCAAGTCTAATCTGTGCTGAGGGGCAAAACAGCTCTTTTAAAGGATTGCAGTTTTGTGATCGCTCCCACCTTCCACAAGTGATTGGATCTCCACCTTCTGAAAATATATCACCTCTGCCTATT
Source organism: Alosa sapidissima (assembly GCF_018492685.1). NCBI lineage: Eukaryota > Metazoa > Chordata > Actinopteri > Clupeiformes > Clupeidae > Alosa > Alosa sapidissima. The sequence continues at coordinate 21,772,791 of NC_055979.1, read as the reverse complement.
TTTTTTTGTTTGTTTGTTTGTTTCACCCATTAATCCAATGAGAAAGCCGCACAGAAAAAAACGACAGAAAAAAACCCAAAACAAAACCAGTCAATCCAGACCAAGTTACAACAACCAGACCACGAAGAACCAACACCTTCTCAGAACATGAAAATATAAAACGAAACCCATCAGAGCTACCTTACCAAGGAGCAGATTAAAGTCCAAAATAGCACCATTCATCAGTGTCTCAAATCCGTGGCAGCATCTCAATCACTTACCACAAGGAAACAATGCATTTCTACAGCTACCTCTATATCACAACGCACATGATTATAGATATCTTTTTTTATACTAGCAAAGCGAAACATAACCAAATAAAAAATAAAATAACATAAAATAAAAATAAAAAGCAATTCTAATAACAAAACAAAATGAACACACAATGATCTCCGAAAGCACTTAGTAAAATACATGATAAGCAGGGACTCTTAGCCTCAGTAAATAACTGTTAAGAGTGTGAATAGTGACATCAAATCGTCTGTAGTGTCCCTATGAGGTTAAACATATACCTTTAGTGTACGACTCAGAAAAGCTGGTTGTCGGCACACATGGAATGTGTGCCTGTAGACTGTAGAGTGTTTTGTTCTCTGTAGGATTTGTGAGGTTTTTGCCATCTCTTTCATAAACAGGTGCACATGTTTTTGACTGGCATACAACTTACACAATTAACGCAGACCCTTTTGTGACCCTAATCAAAGTTTTTTGTGAACAAGCATATAAACCAGGGGGATGAATTAACAAATACAAGATCTGTTGGGCTTGAATACGCCTTAAAATTAGGTGTTGGACAAATGCTGATAGTTCCTGGGGTTACGAACAGAACAATATGTACGGTGGATGTGGCGAATGAAACAAGCAGTGCAAAGTGTATTGAGTGGACAAGTGGAAGACATGCTGCTGCAAGCGCTGTCGGCCACACTGGGCACCCTGTGGGGCTTGTAAACACAGACGCATGGGCTTATAGGTCAGCTCCAGCCTTCTCCTCAGCTCTGCCTCAGGTTGCTTTGTGTCTTTTTTTGGCGTCTCCCCCCCCACCCCCCCACCCCCAAGAAGGTTAAAATATCATCAAGGCTTAGAGTCCCAAGTATTCCTATCAAATTAATGAAATAAAAACCCGACAGAGATGGGAACCACGTCCCAGGCTCATGGTAAAGCTTGACCTCATACCATCCGTCAGCCAAAAACAAACAAACAAGAAAACAAAGACACACAAAAAACGCCTAAGGAAATTAAAAAGTTACAAGATGGGGGTAAACACTCCCCTGTAGGTGTTTTTTTCATGATCTTAAAAAAAAAAATAACATATCTATCCAACATCAGGTGAAAGGAATGTTAAGTTTTCATCGCTGCTCTCCTCCATTGCAGAAGACAACGGGGCTCCGATGTTGCCACTGCCAAAGAAGAACAGAATAGAAACAGCATAAAACAAAATGGTAGTCATATTTTTTATTCAGTGATTCATCACTACAAGTATATCACCACCACAGCTGCTGTCTAGAACAGTAGCCTATTTTCATGGTTTTTCTAAATTAAGCCACTAAACTGTCACTCTACTGTTTACTCCACTTACCCCAGGGAGAGTCCCATTGCTCAAGTTAGATGCTGCTTCCTGAAAGAGGAGTCAAAACAGTATTACTAGAGGTCACAATCATGTCTGAATTGCAAGTTTTAAAAGTGTTACTTAATAAACTCCGCAACGCAACTTCAGTTGCATCACTTCAACACGCACTCTTAAAGGCGCACATCACACATACACTCTGCTTTGGTGAACCAGTGTGGAATTTCTACTTGCTCATAGGACTTAATCTGACCAATGAGGTAGCAGTGGGCTTGACTTGATGCGAGATGCGTGTTTTATGAATGAACATCAAGGAGAGCTTCTGTCGAAGCAGAGAAGCCCATGGCTTCTCTAACAGTGATGGTGGTATCCTTGGAGGACTGCACTATCTACTGAGTAGTTCATTGTCTTCAAGGTGGGAAACTGTCTGTGTTAGGAGACCTTCCGATAGCTATATGACTCTCAAGCACACAAGCCTTATTAAAATTCTGAAATTCTTGTCTGGAACGTTTGCCCACCGACCCCCCCCCCCCCCCCCACACACACACACACACACACACACACAAAAGCAAGTCAGACTGCTCCGCACGCACACACAGACACAGAAGCACACATAGAATGTAGACCAGTGCGCATGACAGCCGCAGAGTGGCTGGCCACCTGCTTCGGTCTGATCCCGCCTCTCATTGCAGCTCAGCGCGGCTTCTCCCTCCTGCTCCAGTCAAACCAGGTCACGTCTCCCAGTCTCACACACACACACACACACACACACACACACTCGCTTTCCCCTTCTCTCTGCTCCCCTCCCCATCCCTGCCACCGAGTGCAGCTGAACCCAATGAACCCTCCTCTGCCTGCAGAGCGCGAGCGCGCGCGCACACACACACACACACACACCCCTCTTGACTCAGCTCCAACAACAGAATGCCTAAATACACCAGTGCGCGCGCGCGCGCACACACACACACACACACACACACACACACACACACACACACACACACACACACACACAGGATGCCCCATCTCACACAGGAAGGCAGACATTAGGATATCCATTGAGGTCTTGGTGGATTGCACAACACCAAGCTAGCTAAGACCAGAAGGAAGCATGCTTAAAAGGTTTGAGAAGAGAGAGCCTAACTACTAGCATTAACAAATGTACAGGCAACCAGGGAACTGTCACTATATGAATAGCAGCCAAGAATTGTATGCACGATTACTTGATACATAAATATAGGAAATACTATCTGCAAAGTCTGATATTGTCCTAAGTTGACCAACTGGCTTTCACAAGCAAAATAATACTTGCTTTCATAGAACCATAAAATACTTAGACAGCATAAATATTAATACCTTCAACGACTGAAATCAGAAATGAGTCGCTCTGAGCTACAGAACCTTACCGGAATCCTCCATTAACAGCTCCACTGCAGACCCGGCGCGCCAGAGAGGAGGGAGGGGGTAATACTGAAAGACAATGCATACCAGCATTTTGACACCCAGCATCGGTTAACAGTTATATGTTTTATGTATCTTTATTTAACTTATATGCAAGCTTGACAGCATGCTGAATTGTCCAGCTCATTAGAAAACAAAAGCCATACACTGATTCTACAGGGTATGCATGACTTCATCGGTCTCGTCGTCTAATTTTAGTAGCTACTCTAGCTACATCTAGCCGGTCATAAACTGTGCTTACAGTACAGTCTCAGCATTCATTTTCAATGAAAATAATGTCCCTACCTAGTGAAACGATGCGCTAACAACTAAAAATCTTGGAATAAGTTTGCTTCTGCTGACTAACCGTTAAGGACAAAAATGCTCTGCCTAGATGTCACCCTTGTGAGCTATTCTGGGGGAGTAACGTTAACGGAAAGCATACCAACACCTCTTGTATTCAGTCGTTTCGTTATCGTAACGTTAGCCAGTTCTGCAAATCAACCGATGACATGAGGCAGTTCACACGGACCGTAATACGCATGTATTGCAGCCATTAACCTTATCGAGGGAAACCAAGCTAGTAGTCTAGTTTGGTGATAGCAGGGGAGTACTGGAGAGCTCTGAAACAGCCAATATCTAACGATGGTTAATTCACATTTTGTTATTATGATAACCCTGACATTCAAGCGGAATAGCAACCACCATTACACTAGTTTTTATCATAATAAAATATGTGTGTTACATTGAAATTGTTTCTGTTATTGTACATTGCACGTATGACTACAAGACACAATGCTCCCAGATCTGTTCCATTTGCCAAATTTGGTCGTATCGCCACGACTTTCCGGTTGGATTTTACCACAACTGAAGAACAAAGCCGCACACTTTTCTCAAACTAGCAGCTGTAGCTATATAGTAATTCCTTAGTAATAACAGTCATGCGTTGATATACATTTTAGACAAGATACTCTTTGCAAATATCTTGTCAAATACGGGCACTGCGTCCAATTAGCCCCCTTTCGGCAGCTGGAGGGCTCAAACCATTCCATGCTAAGGTTAGCTAGCAAACGTTACACTTGGAAATATGTAGGAGGACTTGCATTAGGTAACTGACAGCGACCCAGATAACTACCGGTCTTCTGCGCTAATGTTTTGTTTCTTGGTCGAAGTATACAATATGCTGTTCTACTGTTAAACATGTCTGCTGAAGAATTTCGTTGATCATCGACCTCATACTCAAAATTGCCAAGCATAAGCATTAGCTAGCCTGCTAGCTATTGGAGTTCAGATGACTCTTCTTGCAAGGTGATATTTCGCCAACTAACCAAGTCGTGCCAATGCAATGGTCTAACTTACTAACATTAATGCAGTCAGTGTTACTTACACACCCCTTCATTGTCGTCCAGTTCTTACTCAGAATTGCTGTTGCACAGCAATATCATGCAAGAAGCAGGTCATTCAGTTGAATTAGTTAGCCAAGCTACCGTACTGAAAAGAATTAGCACGGCCTCACTGGGCACTGCGGCCCCGTAGAAGGCGACGTTGAATCACCTACCAAACGTTAAACTTGGTAGTTAGTTACACTCTACGCTGAGCCATTCTAACCACTATTGGGCCGGGGCCAAGCCCCCCATTCCAGCCGCAGCAATGCAACCGCCAGCCAGACTGCTTACTCGACAGTCCAAGCAATCTATTGAAGTCCTACTCTGTCTGGAGGCCAGAGAAGCGCCAATCAGAGCGAAAGTAGTCTGAGCAACCGCCTATAGAAATCGAGTTCCGCCTTGAACGTAATTTTAGTGGCCTGATGAAACTAAAACTATCACTGATTGGCCAGTAGTTCACATAACCAAAGCTCAGTAATTCCAACATTGTAACTTTAGAGTGACAACAAATGTGCTTTTTCGCCTGATTTGGAAATTTGATTGGTTTGCAGTCAACATCATTGTAGCCTACTGATTAAAATTGAGGGAAACCCAATGGTCCTGTAGTAAAGAGAAAGTGTAGCTTCGACCTCAAGTCTGCAGTTTAATCATCAGAGCCAGGCTCACTGATATGTCAGGGCAGCTATAGATGTTGGCCCTGCACTGCACTGTCACATGGTCCTGCCATATAAACATTGTGACTCGTGTTTCAGGTTTCCAGGTTCTAAAGTTATGTGGTCAGAATGTATGCTGTTATCATAGGCTGTTGACTGACCTGTAAATCTCATCTATATTTATACTTGTTTGGGGACAGTCAAAAGAAATTGATCAAAGAATCTGTTGAGGTATACCTTTGTAACAGTTTTGAGAGCTATTTCACCTTTAAAGATTTCTTGGTTAACAGTGAGATCTTAAAGTTAATCCTACAGGGAACAGGGAGGCTAGAATGGGGGGACGTGTTCGGGTAGGCTACCATTAAAAGACGAGCTGCAGCAAGTTGAACCAAAGAGGCCTGGGACACAGACAAAGGGAGTTAAGGTAGTCTGGATGTAAATGCACGGATTACAAGTCAACAAAGGATAGAAATGGTTTGACTTTAGATAAAGGACCCAAGGAGCATAAATCCATACAAGGAGCATTAGGTTCCACTAGATCCTATTAGGACTTTAGTCATAGAATTTAAAAACATTTGGACTATCCAGGCTTTGACGACCTCCAGACAGTCTAAAAGTGATTTTAAGGCATTAATATCTTGCTGTTTTAGAGGTAGGTAAATAGGTATCATCTGCATAGCAGTTGAAATAAATAACTTATTTTCTAAGGATGGAAGCTATTGGGAGCATGTATAGAGCAAATAGGCAAAAGAGAGCCCTGGAGGACCTCAAGGCATTATGAGGAGGAAACAAAGGCTGACAGAACGCTTCTATCAGACAAGTACGGCCTAAACCACTCCAGAGCCATACCTTTACCAACACAATGCTCACAATGCTCAAGGTGAGAGAGGAGGACTTGCTGCCTGTGTCAAAAGTGGCTGTGGGAAAATAATTATTGATTCATCAGTAGCTATTAAAATATCATAAAAACTCTTAAAAGTGCTGTTTGTGAAGGCTTTAAAACTGGACTGAAACACCTAAAAAATGCTATGTGTGCATTCTAAAAAAGGCTGCAGTTGAGTACAACTTTTTCCAATACTTTTAAAAAGGATGGGAGTTTTAGGTGTATGGACTAAAATGTCCTTTAGGCTTTTTACTCAGAGGTCGCACTTGCTTAGCTGGTATGCTATACCTGAAGCAATACCACTATTTATGGCTTGGGATATAAGGTCCAGAAGAACCAAAACATGTCTTACACAGCCTAGGGTAGAAACAATCTGAGCGATAAGTTGGACATTTAATTTGGCCAATAATATATTTTATGAAAGAGAAAGGGGAGGAGAGATTCAAATTGGCTAAAGAGAGTAGAGCAGGTGACAGTTATTGCAGGGTAAAACGATGGGGGTGAGGTAGAAGCTCTAATAACGATAAGCTTGTCAACAAAGAAATTCAGGAATTTGTAACAGGTATCCTAGGATATATCAAGACAAGTAGTTGGGTGGGGGGTATTAAGAACAGAGTTAATAGTAAAAGTACTCATTTATCGTTTATGAAACAATATCAGATATCAGAAAAATAACACATAAAACATTAAAAAAATCCAAACATTAAAGTCCATAATTAAAGTTAAGTGTAATAAATCAGAATGACACAAGAAAAAAGTATTGAACGCACCTACTGAAATTTCTTAAATACTTTGTGGAAAAGCCTTTGTTTGTAATGACAGCTTGAAGATTTCCTGTATGACAAAACTAGTCAGTCGCAGTATTCAGGTGTGATTTTGGCCCATTCTTCAACAGATCTTTAAATCTGAAGATTCCAGTGGTCCCTCTTGTAAATCCTGCTCTTTAGTTCCTTCCAGAAATCTTCAATTGGTTAGGGCCTTGATTTCCTTTCTCTGAAACCAATTGAGAGTTTCCTTTGCTGTATATACACTTTGGGCCGTTGTCCTGCTATTCTCCAAACATGATTTATTTATTTTTATTTTTCCTTTATTTAACCAGGGGGGTCATATTGAGACTATAGTCTCTTTTTCAAATGGTCCCTGGCCAAGAAAGGCAACAATGATGTGTATGACATCCAAAATGTTCAAAAGTTTTTTTCTCGTCTAACCAGACTACATTCTCTCAGTATAGGTTTGTCCAAATGTTGTGTGTGGCAAACTTTAAACAAGCTTTGACATGTTTTTTTCTCAGTAATGGACTCGTGTAGGGTTAGCGTGCATAGAGGCCATGGAGGTGCATTACCTATGATTTTCTCTGTAACGATTGTACCTGCTGCCTCCAAGAGGTCATTTGCTTTTACTTACGTCTTACTTCTGACTATATTTCTGACTCCCTGGTCAGAAATCTTGCAAGGAGCTCCTGTGCATGGCCGGATAATGCAGTGATGTTCCATCCACTTGCAGATAATGGCCCCAATGATGCTTATTGGAAGATTCTGAAGTTTTGAAATGCATCTGTAACCAGTTCCATCAATATGTTTTGCAAAAGTAAAGTTGCGAAGGTCTTGGAAGAGCTCTTTGCTTTTATGCATCGTGAGATGTTTTTTGTGTGTGACCTTGTTGACAAAAATCCTTTTTATAGCCCATCAATATGTACTAACTCAGCTTTAATGTGCACAGATATAGGGATAATTACTCTCTAACTTACAGATTCCAGCTCGTTCCTTGCCTTGGTGTAGTGCTTTTTCAAGTGTTCATACTTTTTCCCTCTGTCATTCCACTTTATTACACATGACTCTACTTATGGACTTTAATGTTTGGATTTTTTTATATGTATAGATTAACTGAGTTCTACTAATGTCTGGTGAAAATTTCATATGAATAGCCTCACTGCATATACTTACTGAATAAAATGGTTGGTGCGTTTGATACTTATTTCCCCTATGTGCTATCTGGTGGCAAGAGTTCAGAAAACAAGCTAGCGTGATCTCGGGTGTCTGAAGCACCCTCCTCTTAGCGGAGAACATTATGACAGAAACTTTCACTAATATTGAGTGTAGGCTATACAAGTAGTCATGGTTGCTGTTTGACACTGTGTGGGTGTCTTTTCCTTTGCTGCTGTTACAACTAGCTTAAATCATCATCCACTCAATACCACAAACCTGATGTAACATTGCATTTTAAATACAGTCTAATCACCTTTGCTTTTTGGAAACACATTTGAAATCAGGTGAACTTCATATCTGTCCTTCGCTGGAACTGAAACATGGTATCGTTGAAATTTCCCAACAGCAAGTTATGGTGCTTCCACCTTGTGGTTGTTTGTATGAGATCCACCTCAGAGTCCCCCAAAGCAGAGCCTCTTTTAAATGACAAACATAATTTGCCTATTACAGGTTCAGGTTTCCATTAATTTTCATTTCAATTTATGAAACAGTCCACCTACTCAGCACTTTCCTGTGGAAATAGATTTGGTAATATTGTATTAGTTATTATTATTTAGCCCTTAGTGCTTGACTGATTTGATGGAAAAAGTACTCTCAGCATCACCTCCTGGCCATTATTGGTATTACATGGCATTTCTCATTTCAGGGAAGAGGCATCTTTGACTTTTTCAACAGTTTGAATTACCCTTGTGCAAATTACCTTGTGCTTGTGAGGAATTTTCAGAATGGGTTCTCTGAGCACTCTATATGCATAAAAAGTAGTAGAGCAATTTAATTAAATTATGTCCTAATGGACATAAAAGCATAAAAGTGTGTGTTAACTTACCATATCATATTTTTCATATGGCTGTAGTCCATGACCTAATTTCACCATGGTCTTTTGTTAATTCAACAAACTATTTGACAAGCAACTTATTTGGTTATTTTGACAACAAAGTAGTTTATTTTTTGTTACTTCAGTGGGGAATGAGAGATAATTCAAATGTATTATCAGTGATATTACTTAATAGAAAGTACATTTAATACATTAAATAGTTTGAGTAAACAGAACAAAGCTTAAAGGAGAAATCCAGCGATTTTTCTCATAGATCTCCATTTCTCTAGGTCACGAGTACTGTCGGTATGAAAAAAAAACGAAAACAATCGGTTTTACCTAGCTCAAGTTGCTAGTTTCAACAGCTAAAGTAGCCAGGCAGCTACAGCTACACTCTGGGGGCATGTTCGTGAGCCCCCTTGTTCATGCCCACAGAGTGCAGCACTGTAGCTGCCTGGCTACTTTAGCTGTTGGAACTAGCAACTCGAACTAGGTAAAATCGATTGTTTTCGGGGGGTTTTCGACAGTACTCAGTGACCTCGAGAAACGGAGATCTATGTAAAAAATCGCCAGATTTCTCCTTTAACATCAGAGCAAGACAACAAATCAACAAAGCAACTGGAGTAGTAAAATGTTACACAAACAATCTAGGCCTATAACAGGATCTTAGACTCCTACCGAAATGCTTTTTTAGTTCAAAGGAGAAAATACCTATGGGACCTCTTCCAGGTCACTTGAATTGGAAAGGATGCCACCAGATGAACATACGTTTCAATGTAATAGTAATTTTACCTAACATTGTATATATCCTTTTTAATGTTTATGTTAAATAATACAGTTTTGCAAAGTTGCCCCAAAATATCTGTAAGTAATACTAAATATAATGATTTGTAGCGTGAAATAATGCAATATCATTAGTAAACGCCAGTTAGATTGTGATCATTAAGACAAAGCTGCATTTTAACTTTTTTAAATTAGCAAAGCTAATGCCTCTGGTAGAGCTTAAATTGTAGCCAGTTGAAAAGTATTCACTGTGGCCAAGGAATAATAACAATCATCAGTCTCAGCTGCAAGGAGGGCAGCCAATGAGATACATGGATGATGATGGTTGCTATGAACCAAATGGTTGGTGGCTATAACTCATACTGAATAAAACCTTAGGATTTTTAAAAAGTGCAGAAAACGTAGTCAACTCATTCTACTAATCAACGCCATTCAAAGACAACTCTGCCACCTGTCAACACATAGCAATGAACATTGTAATCTTACATAAACGCTAGGCCTATATTCTGCTCTAGGATATCATTATTTCTTAAAAAGTTTATCTAAAACTCATCAGAAGTTAATGTCATAGTCTGTCAGTGTCCACAAATTATTTTAAGATCTGGTGTAGAACACTCGAACAACTACATGTCCTCATACATTGATCAAGACAACCAGAAGACACTGTCCTTCAGCCACCCCCATAGCCTTGTGACCCAGAGGTTGACCCCGAGCTCTGACAAGTATTGGATCTCCGGTGTGAGCATCTTACGGCATAGCTCAGCATGCTGAGATCCAATGTTCTTTCTCAGATTGTATCCCATAATGGACTTCTCCCCCATGGGTTGCCATGGTGCCAGCTCTGTGTTTTTGATTCCGGTAGGGTCCACAGCAGCTCCACCCTCCACACACAAGGCCCTCATCTCTGCATTCCGTCTCCTCAGATCCTCCACGTCTCTCTCCATACGCTGACGGCCATACACTTCCACTTTTGCCCAGAAAGAGTTGTTAAAGTGGCGGTAGAGCCTCCAGTCAGCACTGTTCCATCGAAGGGCCTTGGCCCTCAATGCGGGGCTGAGTCGAGATACTGAGGAGCCCTTCCTGACATTGAGCTTGAGGAACAGCAGGTCCTCCATTTCCCAGCAAAGGGCGTCTTTCAGCAGGATGAGGGACTCCTCGAAGTGCTCAGCCAGCAGAACCAGCTGAAATCGCTCAGATACCTCCTGGATTGCCTGTGTCACATGCGGGTCATTTGCCTCCAAGAGGTTGTCATATCCAAAGTCAAACAACAGCAGGTTCTTGAGGTAGAATGAGTTGAATCCATCAGGGTCGTAGTACTGTGCTGGGTCTTCCAAAAATGCCATCAGTTTGTCATCCCCTGGAATGAACCAGGTGAACGGCACCACACGGTGATAGTAGTGGAAGGACGACTCAAAGACTTCAGCCGGGTCGCGCAGGATGGTGAAGTAAGCAGCACCAGGAGGCAGAAGCTGTTCCGCCTCGAGTCTGTTAAAGCGCATGTGGTTGCCAATCACATTGAAGCAAGCGCCTGGACGGTAATCTCGCACATGTGAGTGGTGGAAAAAAGATGGGTAGAAGAAGTCATTGCGTCCGTCTGGGAGGGCAAACTTCAGGTGGTGCTTGTCTCCAAAGCGGAACAGGATGTTGAGTAAGGTGCTACTGGCTGTCTTGTGGGTCTTCATGAACATGAGGTTAGTTTTTGGAACACAATGGCTTTCTTGACCAGACATATTGGACGTCTCATTTTGGGTTTGAAGGCAGGGAGACTCCTGTGACTTCCTGTGGATTGATAAAGCAAAACAATACCTTATCAAAAAAGTATTATTTAGTGCATTTAATTCATCTGAAATGTATAATTCATAGACCCAAGAGCATTGCGCAACAAGGAAGAACTCCCATTTAACAAAAAGAAACCTGGTATCCATACAGCAACCATGACTACATTTAGACTTACCTGTGTATATTTATCTGGACTGTTGAAGAGAGACAGTAGAATGCCATAATGACGGACAACAGCAGCCCTGCAAGAATGGATCTCCGTGTCAGAGACCTAAGCAGATTGCGCTTCAGGTGCAGCATGCTTGCACAGGTATCTCACTCGGAGGTCTAGAAAATGTAAATATTTGTACTGTGACTTAGGTATGAAAATTTAACCTCACGGTTATAGTGACCAAAATTATCACGGTTTTCAGTATTATCGCTGTATTTATAAAAGTGTGTTCAATATTATCAGAAAGCACTGATAGGCCTACACTAGCTGAACTAGTTTCCAAAAGTGTCCCATTCACTTTTTTTTGGTCATGTTTAATTGGCTATGTGCTTATAGCTTAATTTACCCTACCATGACTTGTAGTTTGCTATTTCTGCAGAGATGGCAAAAGTAACCCCCCCCCCCCCCCCTCCCCCCCAACATTGCACTGCCTACTTCAGAGGGCAGTGTGTTCTTCTGGCCTACCATCAAATGCTGGACATCTTTAGAAAGTTAAGATCATGTAGTTTCTTAGGAAGCACTGGCACAGAGTTACAGAGCCTAGAATATTGTTTTTTTTTTCTGCCGCATAACAAGCATTATTAGGGTACCATGGTAGGGTAAACTGACAACATTTCAGCCCTCTAGGTCTCTTGATATGATTTTAGAAACACAATTGAGCCCTAGCACCAGGTCTTGCGAAGCTGTGTGCAAAAGTAGATAAATATAGAATAAAAAATCAGTATTTCAGGCCATTATTTGCCAAGGTATGGTCATGCGTTTTGTAATGCCTTATGGAAACTCCTCATAGGACTTTTGGTTACCCAAAATGCATACTGACAATAAAAGTATGCATTTATGAGGTTTCTTGTAGACTATTTGGATTGTGTGTCAGGTTTTGATATAAAATGACTACACAAAATGGAATAATTACATAAAAGTCTCTATTTATGCATTTTCTTTGTTGGCTTCATGGGTGTGTATAAGATGGGCAATACATCTGCACAACTAATATTGGATAAAACAACATGAATATTTAATTCCTATGGATTCCTGTGAATATTTCAAGACCAGAAATGTAGTGGTAAAATATATAATAAGAGGTGGGTAAACTATGAATTCTGTGATCACAGTAAGAACATGTTTGATGATGGTGAAGGTTATTGTCCAATAACAATACAAGACGCATTAAGTGGTTCATAGAGTGTTGATGAGTGTACATATTGTTATTGTGGATACAGTGTGATTTTTAAATGCTAACAGCTGTAATTGGTGAATTAACTCTTTTGAGAGGTGGATAAACTTTAATAAGAGGTGGAGAAACTATTTCTGAAATTTCAGTGGTGGGTAGGCTAAACTGCGTTTTGCCTACTTGCGTTTAGCAGCCTCCACTACATCCCTGTTTAAGACCCAATGCTGCATCTAGCCTACTTATTGCTAAGGATATAGGCTACACTGCAGCTAGAAGTTAGGGGGGCACCAAAGGCGAGGAGAGGAGGGCATTTTTGACTGTTTAATTGAGACAGGCTACTACTACGTGCTAACGTTAACGTTACTGCCATCAAGCTGCAATGATTTGCCGCGAATGAATGCCGCCCAAATCAAGTCATCTTGTAGTTTTGTAAAATGTAGGGAGTAGAAAGTACCGATATTCGTGTTAAAATGTAAGGAGTAAAAGTAAAAAGTCGCCTCAAAAATAAATAGTAAAGTAAAGTAAAAATATCTGAAAAATCTACTTGAGTACAGTAACGAAGTATTTGTATTTTGTTACTTCCCATTTCTGTATTTCTGTTATTTCGATCCAATGAGTGAGACCAAATTAATTGTTCGAAATAAAACTTTAGGCTACTATCTTCTCCTGATAACGTAAATCGAATGGATTTAATGTGGACGCAAACAAAAAAATACATAGAGTGGCTACATGATACAGGACACATTTTGCGGTGAAAATGTTCCGCCTTTTAAAATCAGGTGTAGTCTAATCCGAATCACAGTTAAAACAATCAGACAGAATCGGTAGGGTACCAGTTTTGTTTCATTGTACCAGGCCTACTGTATGTCAAATGCAGGCTCGGATGAAGCTGGGAAGGATTAAACACACGGTTTCCACACCGTGGTAATCAACCGTGATAATTGTGATATTTGAAATGAAAACGGTAATTGTTATCGTCAACATTTTCATCGCGGTTTACCATTATACCGGTAATCGTTACATCCCTAACTGTGATACTCTTCATGGTATGACAGAGGCAAACTTCTCATACTACACAATGACAGAAAATAGCTTAAAGGTACACTATGCAGGTTTAGGTATTTTTGGCGAGTTTAGAGCTCCCTCTAGAGTCGTGATGTATTTATGTGTATTGTTATAAATACTGTTATTTGTACTATTGTAAATAGCAAAGTTCTTGTGACTTATCCCCCCCTGTACACAATGCAAATGCTTTTGTTGTGGAGGTGAAGGATTAACAACAGGCAAAAACTATCTCCAAAGAACTATATCTACTGACAAGGTAATGTTTCAGATTCTCGCGAGTTTTGGCGGGGCGCCACTCTTGGAAGTTGCATGGCTGGTTTTCTCTGTAGGGACTCGCTACCTCACTACCTCTATGCCATTGGTTCCCAAAGACTGGGTCGCGTGGAGGTGGGTCGTAGGAGATTTTATTTGGGTCGCCAGCATAACCTAGTGACAATTTATGTTGTGTAATACCCCTAGCTTATACCTTATATAGCTTAGGAAAGCTAACAGCTTTCTATCAGGATCTAGTTTGTTAACTACCACAGTCACGAGTTGGGTCGCGATAGTCTGTCATTTTTTTTTCTGGGTCCCCAGAAAAAAAGTTTGGGAAACACTGCTCTATGCTGTGTGAACGATTCGCCTATTACAAGTTCGTTTACCATCAAATTGGCTTCATAAAGGTGAAAATCTTGCATAGTGCCTTTAATAATGAAGTGCTTTGTACTGTACACTTCCTTCCAAACACAATGATGGTGGGACCTGAAGTGCAGTCAGTGCACATTTGTTGTCCACATTCTATGAAATTATGTAGAAAAATGAAAACAGCAGTTATGTTGGTCATCACACATCATGCTCTAATAATAAATAATTAAACTTGCCAAAATAGCCTACACACATTTCAGGCCTTGGGCCCTATCATGACAGTCAAAAGCGCATCGTCACTCGTCAAAAGCTTAATCAAATTTAGTAGGATGTCCAGTCCACATTGGTAGGGTTTTTGTTATCAAACATCGAGCGCATGGCGCACCAAGGTGGTCCTTTGGGTTTTGGGGTTTTTAATAGGGCTGTCAAAATAACTGATTAATTTTGATTAATTAATTTGAGAAAAAATTGATCAACTCTAAAGTCGCAAATCAATGCAAAGAAATAGTGTTGACATTGAGGGGAGTGTTAATTTATTTGCCCTAGGTTATATCTGTGGCCTGAAATACCTTGTATGTGAAAAACAACTTCTTCCCGAAGCACTTTTGAATTTATTTCCTCAGCATATTAGGTCATATCATAGATTATTATGGCCATTATTAAAATAATGATAAAAGAGTTTTTGAACTTTAATGTCACTAATGCTGATTATTCAATGATTTATTTGAGTTTAAATATTTAAAATACTTTCACAGCAAAAAGTATATATGCGATTAATTTAGATTAATTAATCACAGAGTATGTAATTAATTAGATTATTTTTTAATCGATTGACAGCCCTAGTTTTTAATCATTAATGGGTGTGTTTGGGGCATAACATCATTTAAACCAATGAGAATGACATCTGTCATTCCCTTTAACGGCGCAAAGCGCGATGTCAAATAAATGCATCTGTATTTTGACATTCAACGGCGCATTTGAAGGAGGCTGCTTGCGAGACCGTATGGAATAGTCATTCCACTAAACCATGCTTTACTAAAACCTAGCATAGCCTTCACGCATTTGCACTCCTCTATTATTTGAACTCATTGGCAAAGTGAAACTAACCATGGTGTCAGTCAACGACAAAACAGTTATATGCAGTTACTTTCACTATTGACTGACAATGGGTTACCATCGAAAATATAGGCTGGAAAAAGCAACACTTACTCTAATATTGCTCAAATGACTGAATAAAACAGCATTTATCCTGCAGAGGAGTTGCTTATATCTCGTGACAGTGTCTTCAGCTGTGCTCCATATGTGTCTCTCGCCTCTCCCCTAATCACTTTTAACCGTCATTACCAATTTGCAAATGATGGTGAATAACTACTCATCATGAGATGTACAGTATTTTGTAATATCTTTATTCTAATTATTTTTCCCCATAGACTTAACATGGGCTGATGACATCACAATGAGCTAATTAACTTGATTTGCACCTGTATCAACTTCCAGCTGCTCACTACTAGGACCCATCAAAGGGCCAGTTAAACTGATTGCACCTGTATCAACTGCTTTCTGCTTAACTAGGCCAACTCTCTCTGTGTCTCTCCATTCTACAAGGATATAAGGCACATTCCATCCAACTTTCTATCCATTCATCCTCTTCAAACCATTCACTCATCCACCCATTAAACTATCCACCAACATCCATTAAACAATCTGCCTATCAACATCCATTCAACTTTCTGTCTATCAACATCCATTACACTATCTAAATTCAACTTTTAAACTATATACTCTGTCTCAGGCTTTAAGCATACAATCTGGCTCTATTAAGACTACAGATTCTGTTCCTATTTCCTCTGCCCACAACTGTTTCAAAATAAATGTCCTCACTACAATAATTCACTATTAAATAATTTAACTATTTAAACTACTCAACTATTTAACTGTTTAGACATTTCAACTGTCAGTTGTTATCAACTGTGACTCCTGCCAACTGTTTCCAAATAAAAGTTTGTTTTGCATTTTATGTTAATATACAGTATGTTTATATTTTCATGCACTGGTAATTTCCTCAAAATTACATTTTCTAGTTTTTTATTAATATCTCAAAAAGTATAAAGTTTACAAAAGTGAAAAATACATTCCCCACGTGTCCTTTTCAAGACCTATGTTACAAAGTTTGAACGAAGTTTCTACGTTAAACGGTTAAAGCTGAATTAGATGCAGAAATTTGGTGGGAAGAAGAAGAAGAAGAAGAAGAAGAAGACTTCGGATAACAGAACAGTGTATTTTCATGCACTGTAATTACTGGCCACACCAATAGGCTTAATCTTAAGTTTAATTTTTGAACATGCTATCAGAGAATGTCTATGCTATGCAGATTTGTTTTTACCCTGAAACCAGCAGAAATGTAGCCTATTGCATATTTAACTGCTTTGTTCAGTGACGCTGCACATAAATATAGACTATTCTGAGAGAAGTGTAAAGATGTCACCAGCTGGTTTAACTTTTAAACAGTATGTGGGCAAAGATTTAGACAATTTGCTAGCTAACTGGCAGGCTAATAAAAGCCAGCACATTACACACAAATGAATACCACTTCGCTATAATTGCCTATCTGGGGTTGATTTTACACTCAAAATCCATCACCAGTTGGGGTTAAATTCGTGATAAGTAAACTTATCTGTTTGTAGGGCGGTAACGTTAGTTGGAGTAAAATAATCACAGTTCACAGTGGTGGTAAGTTAACATTAGTGAATTCAACCACCCTCTGAGGTATTTTGGCTAACCTAGCTAGTTCGAAGTTCAGGTGGTAAGCTAATGTTAGTGGTTTGCTTTTTACTGGTTTATTTATATTTCAGACCTGCAAATAAATGTATGTAAATGATGGTCATCTGCATGTTGAGAATATGACTGGTGAGTTATTATGAGATGTTGATGGTGAGTTACATTATTGCCAACTAAACAGCATAACTTAACATTAGCAAGGTAGAAGCTAACGTTAGCCTAACCAGATAATGTCTAATAAGGGCCTATAACCCTTTTAAATATCTAGCATCAATTATCTATTGTAAACGTGCTAATTACCAACCATTTCGTTCAAAATTCTTAAAACAACGATGTTTTTTAATACTTCAAAATAACATTGGCTAAATTAACCTTACATTTTTCAGTAGCCATATGTGTGTAGATTTGAACAAAATCTAGTTTTGGTTCTTACCGGGGCTTTTACTGCCTGAAATATTTGATTTTATTACACGGCTCTTCAGAGTGCTGCAGAAAGTTCCATTCACATGAATGGGCCTTCCCAACGTTCGGGCCTATGTTAAATCAATATAATCACCGGCAAAGTATATAATCACCGCTGTCAATGGCAACGGGTTGATTAACGTCTTTCATATCCCTCCGCAAGACGTCCGTTCGCGTATTGCAATGGAATTTATACCCAGGGGGCAAAGGGGGTTTAGGAGACATGGGCTGCTGTAAAAGGTTGTCATATAAAAATGAAATCTATGATGTCTGAGGATCACAACCTGGGTGGACAACCCGGTCAACAAGCTGCTGGAAACTTGCAATTAGGGTCAAAACAATGCTACCTCAAATTCTGCTTTAACTCCCCGGAATCACCCAATCATGCTAAAAAGGTTTAATTATATCCATGAATCCTGGGCCATATCTCCCTGATACTTTATGCTAGAAACAAACTGAGCACACCTTTCAAAAGAGTGGAAGATAGGCTTTCATCTGAAGCCTTGATTGTACATGTAATTAGAATGTAAGAGTTAACAATGCCTCTTAATTCATAGGTATACAAAGATATAGAAAATTCGGTAGCATTCTTTTCCCTTTGTTGTTGTTAAAATAAAGAAAATACCATGTGAAGTTAACTTTTACAGATGAAATAATATTTTGATAATTTCACTAACCAGACTTCAGACCCATTAACACATTTAGAGGGAATTAAATTTCAAGCCTATGATTGCCTATCAAGTCAAACAAGATCCAAGAAAGGTTTACTGTTAATCTGTTAACTGATGTGAATTGTAGTAGGCTACAGCTCTGTTTCTATATATGTACAGTAGGCCTACATAGTTTGCATATTTATGCAAGATCTGTTATTTGTATTATAATGTCTAGTATTTCTAATATTCTTTCACAAGTGGGATAGCTTTATTTATTCTATCGAAATTAAAAAAAAGGATTTCAGGGTTTGGGGTTAGGCAGGTTACTCTGGAGTTCAAAACAGGTGTTTGGAGTGTGAGATAGACAACTAAATGTTGAAAGACTAAAACACAGGAGTCACGTGTGGAGTAGTTTTAAAAGTATTTACTGATTAAAAGCTGCTCTCTAGTGTTTCAGCATGTTGTATCCTACAACATTTGCTTGCCAACCCCTGGCAACGGCATCCTATGTAGCATGGAATTGCCCTCTTTGCACAGGAGCAATTCTTCTGACAACCTTTAACACAACCACATGATATTGCCATGGCCATTGACACAGGCCAGGCAGGCTGTGTAGATGGAATTGGAATTGCAACTGCTTGGCCCTCATCCAGTGACCATCCAAAATTTCCGAAAGAGGGAATTTCTGGCTTAGCAATGTGCGCATTCTTGTCAATGATGGTTGCCAGAGCTGCCCGTTTAAGGTGGAAGAGAAATGCGTTTTCAGTCGGAGGAAGTAGCTTTAAGAGGGTTGATTTGTTGTTCAAGAACTTGTATGCTCTCAGTGTCCCCAGATCAGAATCTTCAAAGTGATCAGCTGAGGATGTATACACATCTATGATGAGGCCTTGTGCCTGGTGAAGCAGGTCATCTGTTATGTCATCAGTTGTGTTTTGCCCAAACTCTTCAAGTGCAGGTATGTCCATTCTCATGCTGCTTTTGAACCAAGACTTCTTACCAGTGAAATAAGGATAACTAGTTGTGTCTCTTCCACTAAGACTGCGGACAAACGGCATAGCACAGCATAGTGAAGGTCCCAGTGCTGCTACCATTTCATGTATGGGCAGATAGGCATTCTGTGTTGTTCTTACCCACAGCTCTGGCAGATCACTGAGGTATGTTGAACCATAGTACAGGCACATAACAATGATGTCTGTGTCATTGGCATGGATGACAACTCTGCCAACTCCTTCATTCTGGACACTGTAGAGAGTGTGGAGTATTATCCTTGTGTCTGCCTCTTTCTGTGTGGACTCAAGAGCAGGAACATCCCTGACAGAACTATCTGCGAGCACAACGCTCTTTGTCTCTTCTTTAAATCCACCACCCAGATAGATACGAGTCAGGCCTATAGGAGGCTCAAGTTGTTCATGCTCACACCACCTCTCACAGAGGAAATGAAGGAGATTTGCTTTATTGGCTGATACTGAAAAAAACTCCTGTGGATCTGGAGCTGTGAACTGCTCACTAACTTCATATACCTTTGCAGATTTTGGTGTGTACCTCCGGCTTTGTTCAGCAGACTTAAGGTTGGGTCCACTGTATCTGTCACAACAGAAGTGTATAATCTCAGTGCCAGCAGGTACATCATTCATCAGCATTTTTTGTATCTATCAGCAATGTGTCCAAATGTTTCACCTTTGTGAAAAGACCAGTGGCGTATGGCACACATAGCGTCGATGACAACTGATTTTCTGTCACCTTGAGGCAGATCAGGAATGATGGTCACTCTGGTCTCCTCTTTCAGGATCTTCACTAAGCTCGCCTTGGTACCAGTCCTCATACTGCCATCTTCCTGGAAGAGGGATGGGGGGAAGTCACTGCACTCATGCTTGCCAATGAAGTCAATAATGTTGAGCTCTCCACCACTGGCAATGATCTGTGTCTTACGCAGAAGGGCAGTGACTTCTTGGCTCTTGCCAGGTGCTGAAGATTTTCCACCAGATGTCTTTGTTTTTTTGTTTTGTGTGTGGAAAGTGTTGAGCTTCACGATGCTTGTTCTCTTCTGAGCATTGGACAGTGACTCAGACAATGCTTGTAGACCCAATTCCTTCACATGTGTTAGGTTGTCCTTTACTGTGGGTTCTGCACACTGTCCTGTTGATATGTTTATCAAGCATGGTGTGGCTACTGTGAATGGGTTGGTCTCCACTGCTGCAATAACCTTGATAACCATTTCTGCATCCCTGGTGACACGACTATGGCCAGATTCGTGGTGTGGGCTGGATGAATGGAGATGTAACATGGACTTTAACTCTGCTGACAGCTGCAGTGAGAGGTTTGGTGTAGACCCACTTTGTTCGGGCTGCAGGGTTGAGTGTAATTTCATCTAGTCCACTCGCTTCCTTGGCATCTGCATTGTAAGTCTGCTCCAGAAGCATGTCTGGAGACACACTGTTATGGCTGCCGTCAGCTCTCCTTCCAACGAATGCCCCTGTCATCATAGCAGCATGTACCTCTGGGGCCGTTTCTGGCAGTTTCTTCATCTCGGCCAAATACAGAGGCAAAGACTGTTGCCCATATTTGTAGTGACCTGCTGCAGTGAGGTAAGGTAGCATTCGCGCTGACTCACAGAGATGTCCTACCCAGTCACCCTCTCTCTCATAATAGATACATCTATGCAGAATGTCTGACATCTCCAGAAAGATTGACCAGAAAGTTGCAGTTGGATGTCTATGCAGTGATTTCTGAAAAAGCAGCATCTGTTCTCGCAGGACTGACAAGTGTGGGTGTGACTCTTGGATGACCTTTAGCTTCTGAGTACCCGTGGTGTCTTTTCCAAACAACATCTTCAAGACCGTTTCTACCTCTGACTGCCAATGCTCTGTGCCTGTCTCTGTGACCCATGCCTCAAATGCTTCCCAGTACAGGCGCCACATGGCTTCACTGAGAATCCTGATGGCGTGAATAGTTTGGTAATTAGTCAGCTTTCTCACCAAACATTTTCTTGACGGTCCCTTCCTGACACAGACAAGCTGAAACAAGAAGATCTTCTGCACCAGCATCCCTGATAATTTTGCAAACAGCCTTCATGTAATTGTGTGCTTGGTGAAATCCCCCCAGCAGTAAGACTACATTGCAAAACTCTGCTCTGTGTTTGTCTCTGAATGTAACTGCTAGTTCATAAGTGGCCTGATCTCCAGTAATGATGGTATACTTATCCCCAAGTGCATGTGATGTCTTGACCAGCCGCTTCATCTCTTCTTTGAGGACAGATGGATCAGATGGAGATGCTGGGATAAGAGGAAGATAACCAATGGTGCTGGCCACTTCTTAGTGGGAGGAGATCCGCACAGAAGGCAGAGAAGCCAGGCAGTACTGTTTCGGCCTCTGGAGGAGATTCCAGCAATTGTGAAGTTCTAGTTATCCTTGCTAGGCGCCACACAAGCAAAAGGTCTTCAGCTGTGCCATCTGAGGAAGTCATCACACTGTCAAGGCTCTTAATGTGCTCAAGTGACCTGGATCTCTGTCTGTCTTTAGTTGAGATGTGGCATATAGGAGCTGGTTCGTCAGGGACATCAGAAAGGGTCTTTCTCCTATCGGTTGTTGAAGTAGGGAGTCTGACACCCTCCTGCACTCTGCTACTCTCTCTATTTTCGACAATGAGTGCTGTTGTGGCATGGAAACTTCCCCCATCCAGCGTCTTCTTCTTCCAATCCAAATTGTCCATGGCAAAGACATGGGGAATCCTGTGGTTCTTGGTCATGGCCTCAGGAATATAGATACCATCTGTCTCTACCTGCAGCATCACCTTTTCACCTTCTGCTGTCAGCTGACATTGCAGACGCTCGTAGCTGATCCCCACCCCAAGTCTATTGCTCAGTGTAATTAACGACTTGCTGCGTGTCTGATTGAATATATGGTACAAAGTGGCTATGCCCAAAGGTGTTGGTACTCCAAAGAAATTCTGCAGGATGTGCTGTGAGGTGATGAGGGACTTCTCTGTTGTTGCCTGATCAACAATGACTCTTCCTGCTTCAGAAAGTTTGAGCACCCGGTCATGGAGTAGCATAGCTGTAAAGTTGAATAGTGAGTCTGGCACCATATGACTTGCAGATGTTAAAGATATGTCGGTTGAGTGCCTCTCACGATTTTGCTTTTTGCACTTATGACAATCTGCTCGAATGATCTTAGCTGCTTTCTGTAGGATGTGGTGTTTCTCATCCATATTACCCTCTAGTCGTCTTAACTTCTCAAGAGCATCACCAAGGGGTACACTGGATGCACATATGAAGCCTGAACCCCATGTCTGGTCAAGGACTGAAATGTGTGATCCAAAGTGTTGCTGTAACTTTGATTTCAATGTGTGGGTTCGGTAAAGATCTGCAGTTTTGACATCAAGCTCCCTCAGTATGTCGCGGTAGTGATCACATAGTGACTTCAGAAGGAATCCCGACAGGTCTTGGAAAAGAGGGGCCTCCAGGACGAGACGACTAAATGCAGCATCATAAGGGTTTGGCTTGGACTCTCCAGATGGAACACGCTGAGCCTTGAATTTGTTCGTGCATGATTTGTGATAGGCTATTTCATTTGCTATCATGTCATGGCCTTGCCCAATCAGTCTTAATAATATGTCATTTCTCCCCAGTTTTTTTGCCTTTTCTTCTATGGCATTTTGGCTGGTTTTTGTAGAGACTTTAGACATTGGCTGCTTTCCCTGAAACCACTGTTTATTGCAGATGATACACATCGTCTTTAGATCAAATACCCCACTGTTCTGCCTGGTGACCTTGACAGAACCATGCTGCGATGAACTGCATCCTCCAGTTGCTTCACCCAGTCGTTTCCTCTCAGCATATTTAACGATCTTCTCATTTAAATACAAGTTTCGACATTTCCTGTGCCATCTTGGTGCATTGTCTTCCATTGTCTTCCATTGTCTTTCATGGCTTGGATGAAATTGGTTGTTGTTGAGGCCTGAATCAACTGCAGCTCTATGGTGCTCTGACTTTGACATATAATGCACTTGGTGTAGTCTGTGCGTGAAGGTCTTTTGACCTCATGCTTTAGTGACACGGCAACTTCTGCCACACGTTTCCTCTGGCTTGTCATAGTGCAGGAACCAGATCTGAAAATTGAGTTTAAATTAGCATAGTTATTTGCCTAGTTCAAACAAGTTGACTAAATCAATAGCAAAAACATGAGGGCTGGGCCCCCTGAGTGTGTGTGTGGGGATGTATAAATAATTTTGCCAACAAATAACAAATATTTCATTAAAGTTGTACTTGTCAATTACACATTTCATATTTCACTGAATTATATTGACACATGTAATGTACCAGCATGGAAGGGGGGGGGGGGGGTATGCTACTCTCTTATCTAAAGAGCCACAGGATTGTAGTAGGTAGGCCTATGCCTATTTGTCTAGGTATATACGTAGGCTAAGCACACATTTCTTAAGTGGTCTGAAGATTTGACCATTTAAATATTTAAATACAGTTGATTAACACTGTCAATCAACTACAGTCCACATTTAGGCCACAACAATCATGTAAAAAAATACTGATAGGAGGCTAGCCTAAGACCTAGGCTTTTACATAAGATACGATTGGCTGTTGACTAGCTAGCCTACAGCTAACTGGGTAACATTAGCTATCCGTTACTATCCTGAGGTATTTTTTTTTTAAATATTAAATTCATATATTATGTCTAAGTCACTTAGCCAATTTGTGTAGTAAAACACAATGGATATGGATATCAGGACACATAACATGACCATTTTAATTAGGATGGAAAGAAACGATGCCCCCATGGGGTGAGTTACCGGCTATTACTGTTTTAAAAAATAAGTCCTTGAAACATTGTTTCTGTGAGGATCTGATTTTTTACTGCCCAAGCTATTCATCATTATTATAGTGTTCATATTATAGCGACTTAAAAATTAGATTGTTTTATAATGAAAACTGAAAATAACTTACCATGAAATTTCTCGACCTTGATTTCGCCAGCTTCTCGATATTTTATCGCTGCCAATGTCTTTGCAGTCCACAGCAGCAATAAGTGGTTATTTATTGCCATCTAGTGGTGAAATGAAAATCCAAGTATCCTAAATAGCCTATTTTACATGGGATTTCCCATAGACTGTATAGTCGGTTCTGTCTTTGTATCCTTGCACTTTTACTGCGGATTTAGTCCACAAACACATAAAAAAAACAACGTCTTCTTCTGCAGTGGTGCAAGATTATGTTAACGCTACTTCCTGTATTGTTGGAAATCCCATAGACTGTATATATAGAACATATATAGAGAGAGTCAATGTGCATAAATGTGTGTGTGTGTGTGTGAGAGAGAGAGAGATAGATAGAGAGAGAAAAGAGTGTCCAACGTTGAGGGTGGACAGTGAGCAACATGTAAAACTCATGAGGACAACATTACTTGTCAAGCCTTAGAAACTACCTCCGACTACAGGAGGTGCAGCATACACTGTAGCACTCTCTGCGGGCATATCTCCAGACCAGAGATTGGCTACTGTTACAAAATCCATCACTAGATGTCCTTGAGTGTGGATAGAAACAAGGAGAACATGATTATGCAGCAGTCACACCAGATCCCATTGCACCAGACTACCTTCTGAAGTTTGTCAGCTGCAATTGTGCAGGCGTCTGTGACACTCTCAGGTGCTGCTGTAAAAAGCAAGGAGTCAAGTGTATTTCTCCTTGTTGGAACTGTCATGGTAACTCTTGCCAGAACATCAACCAGCCAGAAGATAACAGGAGTAAGGAAGTGCAGGGGAGTTGAGGGATGAGGTTTGTTAAATTTTAAACTGATTAAGAAAGTTTTGTTTTGTAATTGTTCAATAAAACCACTTGTTATGGATTTTTTATGGACTTGGAGTAATTTTTACTCAAAACTAATGGCTGGGATAGATTCAGCACCCCTAAAAACCCCTAGTTAGACATCTCAAAAGCTAATATTGGTCAACAAAATGTTTTCATTATTTTCGCTCAGTCTCTCTGGGCACCCCAAACTAAATAGGCTCTCAAGGTGTTTCCCCGAGGATTTGGCCGTGGATAAATTGGGAGGTATTAGGCTACTAGACACCTATAGACCTTTACATAGCAAAAAAAAGCTATTGGTAAGAAATTATTTTGCAGATTGGTGAAAAAAAAGCCTAACTTTCCCTAACTATTAGTAGGCCTAGCCGTGAGGTTTCGTGACGTTTCTTGGGCATTTAGCTTCACCATCATGTCAAGTTGTAACGTATGCGCAATGCTTATCTAGGCTATATGGATTTAAGTGGCTTAAAGGCAGCAAACGTGGGATATAGTGCAACTGCTTCCCCAAAACAATTCCTCCATAACTGTGTATTTAATCGTTTGATATGTGGATAACTTTCAGTGGACTAAACAAAAGGTAAAGATTTTGTTATCACAAGGCTGGTTCGTTATGGCGAAGCATATAGCCAACTTTGTTAGATAGATAGATAGATAGATAGATAGATACTTTATTGATCCCCAGGGGAAATTCAAGGTCTCAGCAGCAGCATACATAGGCCTACAACACAAACACATTCTAACATTGTTTGCAGCAGTGAAGCTGAGTTTGTTGTTAACATTGTTGGTAACTGTCAGGGAATTTAACCCCAACATATAGATAGCCTACAACAGGGGTCCCCAACCTTTTATGTACCATGGACCGGTTTGGGTGGGGGGGGGTTGGGGGTTCCATGTTCCATATGTGTTGTGCATGCATTACTTGAAAAGAACTAGCTCCAGTTATGTATGAACAGTGAAGGTAACGATCTCTTGTGAAAAACGTGAACTTGAAGAAGTGAAAATTGAACAATATGAACTATGAATATTGAACAACTTGAAGCTACATCTATAAGTGTGAACATGCTTAACAAAATATATGGAACAAAACATGGGAACTAAACGTGCATTACGAATATAATCAGTGGGAGCCCTGCTTGTTTCCCTGCAACAAGAAGCTTCCATCTGGGGGTGATGGAAGACAGTGACACCCTCAGTGTGTGTTTGAAATGTCCAGTCGATTGCGCAATTTGTCTAGTTGCAGTCATTGCCGAAAACCCGGCCTCGCATAGATACGTGGTGGGAAACGTTTTCAGCGCTTTTACGGCTATCTCGGGATATTCTGCTTTGGTTTTGATCCAAAAACCCGCCAGAGAGGTTTCCTTATACACACTCTTAAGACCACCGTCATTTGCAATTTCGATCAACTGCTCTTCCTCCTGCGCTGACAAGTTAGGACTATTCGGGATGACAAATGGGGTTGCGGACCCACTCATTGGTTTGCCGTGAATCTTTGAAGGATGGGAAGTAACGCTCAAACTCATTTGAGAGCGCAACAAGGTGATCGCGCACCAGCTGCGAGAGAAAGGGCCCTGCCTCAGTCTCTCCCAAAACCCCCACTACTTTTTGGAACATATCAAATACACTCCGGTCCACTCGTCGTCCCTACAAATCAAGCTTGGCTTTAAATGCAGCGACTTTATCTGCCAGTTTAGTGACAGGTTGAGGTCATTAAGCAACCCGAATATGTCACACAGGTAAGTGAGTTTTGACACCCAGTCCTCATCACTAAAATGTGCAGCTAACGGTGACTTTTTTTTCTGCTCTCGCAACTCAAACACTCTGGCCAGTGACCTGCTAAAGATGCTTGTTTTTTGTTGATCATTCTAGCAGTTTAGCTAACTTCATGTGACACTACCGTTCGCCAAGAACTGATCAAGTGAAGTGAGCTGACCTGAGGCTGCGCAGCGCTGAAGGCAATATGTAAGTGTTGAAGGCGGGACAGACAGACGTAAGAAAATAGACCTTGCAAAATGCAAACATGCGTGCAATCAAACAACTGCATATAGGCCTATGCCATGTAAAAACGTGACATTATTGCGAATTAAATTTAGTTTAGTTTGCATGCATTTTTTTTAAACTCATGTCGTAGGCTACGGCCCGGTTAGGAATGTCCCAGCAGCCCGGTGGTTGGGGACCGCTGGCCTACAAGAACCATAACACGTTTGCCCACAAACTGGTAGCCTACCAAGAGGAGATCCTGCTAATGTAAGGAAGAATTCCTCACACCAGCAGTCTCTGACTCTGCAGCCCAAAAGCTGTGTCTTTTATTGTACAGATACACACAGAAAATAGGAAGCAAGACATAGCGACTTCATCTATCTATCTATCTATCAATCTACCTATCTTATCTCACCCACACACACACAGGTTGCAGTTCCTGTCTGTCTGGGTGCACACTTAATCTCTGTTCTTAGAACTCAGCACAACAACATTTAACTTGAACTCTCTGTTCGTAGAACTCAGCACAACAATATTTCTGCTTACACAAATAGTTATACAAATGATAATAATAATTTCCTTACAGTAACGTAAACGTTTCTTCAGTTTTTACAGTCTATGGTTAGGAGCAGTAGCCTACTGTTTTTTTATGTTGCATTCATTTTCATTGGCAAAAACTAGCCTAATATGCATGAGAATATAGATTTGAGGGAGCTGCAGCTGTTAGCATCAGCACGGTCATATTAACACAGCAGGCACTAGCTATAGACCAGGGGTGGGCAAACTTTTTGGCTCAAGGGCCACATTGGGTTTTGAAAATTAGCCGGCGGGCCGCACAACACCCCCCCCCCCCCAACGGCACACGCATAAATAGCCTAAGTATTTTTTTAAAATATTAATTGCTTAAATACTGCTAATTTTATGCTGTTTAACAAAGGTATACATTGTGCACTGTCGCTTTAAGACAGTCGCTTTAATTCACGTTTATTTCTTAATGATCTTCTGCCTGCTCCGCTATGGCTAGTGCTTTAGGTAACCTACTGCTGGGCCTCTCACAGTTTTTAAATGGTCAGTAGTGGGAACTACTGTTGCCTTCATGATTTCCTTTTAAAACTTTCTATTAAGAAGGAGATATCAATTATCAACAATCACAAGCCAGCTGGAACCTGCGGCTCTCTCTCCCTCTCATGAGTGCAGACGCGTTCCCAATGAAATGGATTGCATAATGTTCACGCTAGATCTGCTGCAAAGGAGATAACTAAGAGTTTAACATGATGTTATCTCTATTTAACATGATGTTTTGACATTGACATTGTAAACGTTATCTAAGGAGAGTGAAAAGCAGTTTGAAGTAAAGCTAACCTAAACCAACGTCTCTATCGCAGGAAAAAAATAGCAAGCAGCCTGATAACTAAATGAAATGCTCGGCGGGCCGGATGAAAGTGCTTGGCGGGCCGCAGTTTGCCCACCCCTGCTATAGACAGTAAAAGAACACTCGCACGTGAAACTTTCATGTGCGCACATGAAACTTTCGCGTGCGCACATGAAAGTTTTACGTGAGCACATGAAACTAAACTTTAGATTTTATTTCGCTCATGTCCCCTTAGGGGCTCCGTAGCCTACAATGTGACTTAGGAATTAAGGTTTGTGATTACAGATCTGAATTGATTACAGAAAACATACCTCTGCTACCATCAGTTTGCTCTTGGATAATTGGATAATGTTAAATTGCTTCAGTATTTCAAATGCAATTATAGCCTAGCCTGAAAAACAAACAAACCAACATTATCCTGACTGACTCCCCTTAGGCTACACTCAACATGGGCTCTCTGGTGCCTCATAGGTTGCAGATGGAGCAGAATGTCAAGCATTGACATGTCCGTCTCACCCCTTTGTTGATATATGAAACATGTTGTTAGAGGGCCAGAAATAGAAATGTTCGCATTTTGTCTTATTCACATTGAACTGACAGCAATCAATACAGCAAAGCTCATCCATACCATAAACTTTGATACCATGCATCAGTAAGGACTGCATATATTTACTTGAGTGAAGTTTTTGCTATATTAGTATATTAATATCATATAAAGAAAAAATAATCCAATGATTTAATGGCTTAACAGGGGACCAGCGGTTCCCAAACTTTTTTCCCCACAGACCACCTTCTACATCCTGACTCAGCTCGCGTACCCCCACCATCTGACACATTAAAAAGTAAGACATTCTATTGACGCATTCCAGGCATCATGTTTAATAATTCGCCCTTTTTTAATGAAAACTAGAGTTTACAAATTATTTCCTTTCATTTCATGTTTCCATATCATAACCCAGGGATTCCCTGGGTTAGGCCAACAAATATAAAGTGTAGCTTTTTTGAGAATCAATAAAACAATAACTTTTACAATAAAAACTTAATAAATCTGCATATTTCATTCACAAAATTGTCTCATAAATAAATCTCATATTCACCCACTCTTAGTCTTGGTAGAGGCATGTCATACAAAGTCAAAAGATTATTGATTATAAGTCTGTCTGATGTTATACTTACCATTGCTTCGAAGAGTTTCGTGGGAGATAACCTTCCAAAAGTAACGTTTTGATTAAGGAGACAGGTAATGTTCCTGTACTGCTCATTTTAAGTGCTTACAGGGCTAACTCCATTCTTATTACGACAGAAACTGCTGCATGAAGCGCAGAAGGAACCTGTTCCACTGGTGTGCAGGCATATCTGCTGCATATGCTATGTTTTGCATCCTGTTTTTCCATTGTGTCAGCACTAGCTATGCTCGAGGACCAATGGTGTTCTTGGTGTAAAGGTGTGAAACGTGATGAAGTTGTGTTTGAGGTGCAGTTTATCTGTGTGTCATCAGGATTAAACATAAAAAGCACTGGCCCGATTTTCATTAAACTTGAGCATGGGCCTTAATCTGGGGACCAGACGAATTTTCCTATGAGCCTGAAAACAAGCCCAAAAGAAATGATTTGGCTAAAATCACATCTTTGAGACCATGAATCAAATGTCTGTCAAAGCCTCTCTAATGTTTCTTGAATGTTTCCACACATTTCACACTTAACCTACAAAAATCTGCACACTATTTGAAATTTCTTGAATCTTCTTTTAATCCATTTTCTCTCACCCACTCTTTTTTCTCCTGTGTATTGCCCACTTCCCTTATATTGAACTAGCTAAAGACACTAATTAATAGAGGATCACTCTTAAAACTAATGTATTGAAAGTAACACAACTTGTGTTGTTTTTTAACACATCTCTATGTCCAGATAGGGACAACACAGTTTGTATCGTTTCCAGAGCCGGACAGTAACGGAGTACATTTACTTGAGTAGGCCTACAGTACTTGAGTACAATTTTGAGGGATCTGTACTTGGGGAGTAGCCTACTCATGACTTTACTCAAGTACATTTGAGAGGCAAATATTGTACTCTTTACTCCACTACATTTCTATCCATAACTGTGAGTACCTGTTACTTCTTCTATAAAAAAAAGGGAAAATCTCGGAAACCCTCAATTTGTTGTTTCCCTCAAACGTGATTGGATTGTGCAGGCACCACTGATTGGGACAGCCAATAATATATCAGCAATCACCTTCAGCTTTCCGCCAAAGTCAACTCCATGCTCAGATTTAGATAAGAGACGAAACCATGGACGAAACAATAGATGAAGACGCAGCAGGTCCATCCCGGGAATGTGCCAAACTATTTCAATTTTCTGAACAAGTTAATGATAGTTTTCGCTTCAAGTGTTTCAATTACAAAATAGTAGGCCTATTTTGTATTTGAAATACGTATTTTAAATACATGTATTAGAAATACTGCCCATCCCTGGCAACATGGTAAAAAGATGAAAATGACTTGATTTTAATTTCAATTCCTTTTACATTCTCCAAGGTATTAACATTAACATTTTTCATAACTCCATGTAGGACGTTTCTGTACATAAATGTAAGCAGTGGCAGTAGTAATGCAATATTTAGAAAATGTAGGCTACTCTTGTACTCTTGATACTCAAGTACTTATAAAAACAAGTACTTCAGTACTTTTACTTAAGTAGACATCTGACTGTTGTACTTTTACTTGTACTTGAGTAAAATTTAGCAAAGGGTATCTGTACTTTTACTCAAGTAATGAAGCTGTGTACTCTGTCCGCCTCTGATCGTTTCTAACACATTGCTTTTGTTATACTGTGTAACACAGCATTTGTGTACTTTTTATGACAAATGTTTGTCTTATTCTTGTGTCAAATTTGAAATTACTATACAATTCACAACAAAATGCAAACAAACCACCATGGTTATACATTGACATTCATTTTATTATTAGTAATAGTAATAACTAATCATACAAGTGATCTTTCGTGCAAATAATACTTTTCTGGACATAAGTCAGAGTGGAATTTGAGTGTACATTTTGGCAACAAAATCACAATCCACTGAAGTGTCCACATTGTCAGTGGTACTGACAAAATTGTCCATATCATTCTCTGAAGCACTAAAGAAGTAGCCTGACGAGCCAGACCCACATTAAAATGTAAGGTCTGGGCACTCACCATTCGCAGTACTCAGGCGCGCTTGCTCCAATTTCTGCCTCATTTTTTTCGCCAATCACCGCGCAGCGACTGCTCATTTCTTACCAATGGAATATTCGCTGCTCCATTTCCTGCCAATCAAACGCCGCACCGGCTCTTCCATTTCTGGCCACTCATGTCATCCAGCGCGGTCTGTCATCTCTAGGAATCACGGATCACAGGTAGGCTAGGACATTTTTTCTATTAATAATGAATTATTAAGTTTATTTAGTTTAGTAATTAGTTACATTTCTCTAACTAAGACTATGGGACAGTGGTGGTATGCTGCAGCATTTGTGAGTGTCATTAACTAGCATTAGTGGTAGTATAACTTATAACGTAGGCCTAAGGTAAATTATGTTGTTGGCATTATCTTGCTAACGTTAGAACCAGT
Source organism: Alosa sapidissima (assembly GCF_018492685.1). NCBI lineage: Eukaryota > Metazoa > Chordata > Actinopteri > Clupeiformes > Clupeidae > Alosa > Alosa sapidissima. Next base: position 21,740,737 of record NC_055979.1, on the reverse strand, counting down.
CTGGATGGTTAGAACTAGCCAACATTAACGTTAGACAGCTTATTTTTGTTCTGTATCGCCTTCTCACATTTTCTCACAATTTGCCAGACTGTCAGATATTCAACGTTAGCTGAACAACATGTGAGTGAGTCATATCTACGATTGCGAAGTTGTTATGATAGCTTTATAGGCCTATCTACCGTGTAAGGATAGTTTACAATGTTGACAGTCATATCATAATTGTAATGGCATCAATGAAGAAAACAAGACATCGGGCAAGGAGTGGTATACCAGACCTGACCCTAAGGTGAAAAAGTGGCACAACCTCTATTAAAAGGTTAGTTTACAGTAGGCCTACTCTGTGTTCTGTAGGCTATTGTGTTAACAGACTCACTGGATCAATAGGACAAGTGAGCTAATAAGCAATGAATGAAAACCAGTGTAATTCACCTGTCTTGTGTCTTAGTATGCACAGTATGCATGTCTGTGTTACAGATTGAGAAATGTCCGGCGCATCTTAGGGGCCAGACATCACTTTTTATGGGTCAGGGTCAGCAGACATGTGCATCTCAAGGGCACAGGTGTCACACCATCAGGTCCAGGTCTGACCGCTCATAAGGCCACAGGTGTCACACCATCAGGTCCGGGTCTGACCGCTCATAAGGCCACAGGTGCCCCACTAGGAGCTCCTCCCGCTGCTGCACCTGGACCATCAGGCACCTCCCCTTTCGAGCCCTGGAAAGTGCTTGATAAACTGGTGAGTCAAGTCCTGACAATTCTTTTATCAAACAATTTTATTGTATTATTTTCACACTTGCCCACACAGACATACAGTCACTCACTTTCTTTGTGTGTGTGAATCAGACTTCCATTAGTGTGGCCCCCACCAACAGACATTTTGCTATCATGTGTCAGGACCCAGCTGCATCCTCCATCCAAGCTTTTGGACATTGACCCCACCTCCTGCATCACCACTGGCCCGGTCTCCTCCTCCATCGCCTTGTACACTGGCCCTGTCGCCTCTAACTCCTGCTCTGTTGGTCCAGCCATCAGAACTGGTAAGTAAGCTATTACTTAAGACTGAAATCATCCTACATTACTCATATAACTAAACTATGTCAAACTACATGTATCTAAATAGTAATTCATCATATAAATATGATTGTCTCCCTCATAACTATTACTCATTATGTTTTTATGTACTATATTATTTTAGGCTTTAGACGAACATAACATGCCAGGCATGGACAAGGTGGACAGCCTAGCTGAGTTCCTGGTGGATCTGCGTCATGAGCCATCCTTGACCCTTACCAACCAGCAGGCTGGCAGAATTGTAAATCTGTGGCAGAACCTGTTGCCATATGACCAACAACGTGTGGCCTTTGCTGCACGGTACCAAGAACGGCTCAACCAAGGACGGTTCCGTTCTCCTAAAAAGAAAAAGGACTTCACACCAGGAGTGCCACTTTGCAGCTGATTTCCTACTCCAGCCTTTCCCTACACCAGTTATTTTTACCCTCCCTCAGAGCCCAGCCACAGGCACTGTTTTCCCTTTCACCTGCTCCCTCAGTGCATCCCAGACCTCCTGCTATCCCACAACAGCCCTCACCTGGCCCACAGAAACCCACCTCCAAGGCCAATTTTAATAAACGAACAGTGGAGGTGAATTCATGCCGGAAATGTGGACAGTTCCGGACAAAGGCAACTGGCCACAGTCAGTATAAGGGCACTATATACAGCCCAAATACAGAGCCTCTGTCAAAAGAGGAGTGGCTGAAAGAAATGAAAAGTAAATTGTAAATGTGTACACTACTATTTTGAGGTTGTTTGTAGGGTTGTTCTCATGCTCGTGTGTGTGTGTGCAAATAAATACATTTTAATTGGTTTTCATTGTGTCTTCTGCATTGATTTTTGTCAATGTCAGTTATTCTTATACAGATTCTGCATAGTGGTTTAAGTCAGATAAAATATGTGCAATATCTAAAGTATTATACTTTATTAAATTATACATATAATATATATATATATAATATGTAGGCTACTCTTTACAGGTACAGCCCATTGTTAAGAACTACTTACTCTGTGAATCTGAGTGTTATAGCTCATCTGGGCATGAAGATAAAAAAGTATGCATGCTGCCCCTAGTGGTATGGCAGCAAACACATTCCCAAATATCTGAAAAATAACACTCTCCCTAATCACACTCCTTTCCCCTGTTCTCTTCTTTTCCTCCTCTTTCCTCCTTTTCCCCTCCCGTTCTCTTCTTCCCCCCTCTAGGTAGACGAATGTTCCCCTCGCCAGGCGCGAGGGCGGGATAATCAGTTGTCTTTCAAATTCCCTCCGCACGCAATAGGACAGCGGCAGCGCTATGAGTGAGTCCCATGCGTTTCCCACCAGCGGAGCTAGTTGGCTAGTTCAAACATTTGCCAACTTAATGAAAGCTTAACTCATGTCACACTGTTCGCCAACAGCAACATCCATCTGATTTGTTTTCAAGTAGCAGGGAATTCAAGCCAAACCGTTGCAACTCTGCCATCAATCATTATGTTAAGCCCACCTAACGACTCTATACACTTTCATTGGCCTGATTGAGTTTCGATTTCTGGAGCTCACAAGCCAACGGAGAGTTGCTAGACTAGCCCTGGCAGATGTAATTTGCTGCCACTAGGGGCGCGTCTAGATTTCTAGGCTAGCCATGACACTTAATCTATGTTAATGTTAATCTATGTGTAGATCCATGACAATGATCTATTATTGTATCTTATTAGGTTGCACCCTGAAAAACATGTTTTGCTCTACAAGACTGCTTATGCATGACATTTTTGTATGAAATGAATGTCTCTGTAGCTTGCAGTGCATGTTAAAAATGGGCCATTTTTCTGACTGTTTAGAAAGGACTGTTCTTGTGCTATTTTACAGATGGATTCATGTGGGATGTGTTTTTTTTCCTCTCCTGTCTTTATCAAGGTCATAAACCTCCACAGACACAGCTTTGTTTTTTTTCTGGTTCATCTCAACTATTTTTCAGCAGTAGGCCTAGGCTAAGAAATAGGTCGTATATTTAAGAAATAAACGTTTCATAATGGAGATATTTGGAAAAGGAGGTGGGAAAACACAAATACAGGCCTACACTACTGAGGGACCTCCATAGCCTGTTTTGGCTATAGGCTACATCAGTGGAGCTGATAAGACAACGAATGTATTTACACAATTTTGTACATAGCCTATTTTTATGCACTTGTCCCTGCCTCTGAAGAACAATATTTTTACCTGTAACGTTATTAAATATAAGCCTATCCAAGAAACCATCGTAGATAGAGTGAGGCCAGAAGAACCCTCAGCTCAGCCACAGCTGACCTTGAGGGGGCGGGATTGCACACTAGCGTCTTGATTGAACAGTCGGTGTTCGGTGAGGGAGCGGACTAAGTTCAAAATACTTCCTGCTCCGGGGGAAGCTCGAGACCTGATTATTTTGTCCTGTTGATAAAGGTAAATTTCAAAATGCACTGTTAATTGTTTACCTGGTTTTCTATACCTTTGTTTTGCATGAGTAAGTTGCATACAGTGCACTGAGGTCATGCTGCCGACTATTTTTCATAACGGTGAACGTAATGTAGTGTGTAGCCTACTACATTGCAAGCTAGCAGGATAGCTGGCTAGCTGTTAGCTGTCTTTAGACCGAAGCCTGAGCCAGCCTCAAAACATTATGATAGGACAGGTTGCTAACAATGTCTCAACAAAGAGATATCCTCGGAAAATGTAACGTTAACGTTAGCTGACGAGATAACCAGCACGACTGAAAGAGGTGATCAGTGCAATGAAGAATTAAAGTGGCAACGACTCAGCAGAGTTGGCATGAAAACAAATTAGGAATGCTTCAAAAACAACTATCATAGGTCTTGTCGTTGTAAACGAGTTGCTGTGTGATGAAATAACTATTTTCTGGCTAGAGTCACAAGTCCAGCTACCTTAGCTAACGTTAACTTGGTTAGCTATCTTGGTCCAGAGGCCTAAAGGAAACGCCAGCATTGTTGCTAACGTTAACGTTGCCGTATCCCTCAAAGATAATTTGAGGTGAGGTTGACTGAATGTAATGGCGATAGCTGCGGTGGAGTATTTTATTTGTCATGGAATTTCTTTCATGTTGGCCAGCTGCTCTATGATGTTAGATCTATGCTAACGTTATGTTCCCTCTAGCTACGTTAACCCCTTTCTCGCTGCTAACTTATAGTTCTGGCAATGGTTCATTTCATAAGCACATATCCTATGTAATTTGTCGATATTACAACATGTGGTTAGACCATACTGTTTGTGGATAAGAGTATATTGCTAGCGTGCAACTCTAGCTAAATTGCCTTAGCGCAGGTACATTTATCGTTCTAGTTCTCTCCAGGTTACGAGAATCTAACGTTAAACGGAAGTTAGCCGTTAGCAAAAAACACATGAAAGTACTAGCGCATCGTCAGTTTGTTATCAGATATGAACCAGAACCGAAATCGATTGTCAAACTAAATTCGAAAATGGTTGTGAACATATTCCATGCACAATACGTTAACCTAACATAAACAGCTCTGTGCTTTCGTCGCTCGACGTCCTGAACATGTGTGATCGTATTTTGTGTGAGCATTTCCTTAATAATACATTGCAGATAGCAAGGTTGCTAGGGTAGCTAACTAGCTAATAGCGCAGCTAAACCAGTTTTTGCTGTACACACTTCATTTTGTTGGGTCAGGGTATCGCGGCATCACACGAAACCATTGCTTTGGTTTTATTTTCACAATTTCGCAATGCAATCTGATATAGATATGTGTAACGACTAAAAGACTTGCATGGCGAAAAAATATTGTGTAGTAGAAGGCTTTAGTAGATGGCAAAAAATAATTGTGTATTAGAAGGCTTTATTAACACTCGTGTATTTTGAAGTTTGCAGACTCGGGCGCTGGAGAGGTCCATTGGTGTTTTTCTTGAGCTCAACACATACTACCACTTCACTGCTCAACGTTTTATATATTTGTAATTAGGAGATTGTATGAAAACGGATTAGGATTGGGATTTTCTTCGCACCTGTGCACGGAAAACGGAAAATCTCTCCACGTTAGCAGGGTTTGGACACACCAAGCCATGACGGACGGGAGGATTTATGTGGGGAACCTTCCCATGGATGTGCAGGAGAGGGACATTGAGGATCTCTTCTACAAATATGGAAAAATCCGGGACATAGAGCTGAAGAACAACAGAGGCACCATCCCCTTTGCCTTTGTGCGCTTTGAGGACCCACGGTGAGTTAGTTTCCTCGCCAGGCTGTTTCAATTTCCGCCCGGCTTCAGAGAGAGATCTTGGAGGAAGGGAATGTCAGGTGTCCGTCATTGATAGAGAATTAGGAGTCCTTTACTCTTTCCCCCAGGGATGCTGAGGATGCTGTCTATGGAAGGAATGGATATGGATTTGGAGACTGTAAGCTGCGTGTGGAATACCCCCGCTCATCCGGATCCAAGTTTAGTGGCCCCGTAGGAGGGGGAGGACCCCGGGGAAGGTTCGGACCCCCCTCTCGGAGGTCTGAGTTCCGGGTGATAGTGACTGGTAGGTAGATGTCGTGGGTCGTAGGCTCTCAACCCCATCTCACTCACTGGACTGGCCTCAGCAGGAGGATTATTCTGGTCTAGTTCACTTACAGCATACATTCAGAATGCAGAGCTACAAGTCTGTAGCAACTGGTAGGTGGAAAAACTTCATTTTTGTTCTGATAACTTTAATCCAGAGTTACTCAGGTGCAAGTCTAAATTAAATCAAGTCTCACATGGTGTTAAGCATGAATTGGCATATGCATCAAGAGTATTTAATCCTCTGGTGACTTACAGAGATCAATGTGGTCACCCAAGTTTGTTCTCCTGGGGAAAAAAAAAAGTGAGCACATGTGACTGGAATTTGAGTGCTGTGTATAGTCACTCATGTTCAGTGTCACTTCTCTGCAGGTCTCCCTCCTACAGGCAGCTGGCAAGACCTGAAGGACCACATGCGTGAGGCAGGGGATGTGTGTTTTGCAGATGTGCAACGCGATGGAGAGGGTGTGGTTGAGTTTCTGCGAAGGGAAGACATGGAGTATGCCCTGAGGCGCCTAGATGGGACAGAGTTTCGCTCTCACCAGGTAATGGAATCACTAACACTATGGGCCCTAATTTGAATGATGCGCATGGGCATAAACATAAGTGCATAGGCATAAACATTGATTAGTCAGCTCAATGCTTCCATATGCCACATAGTAGCTGTATTTCATGCACGAGAACGTTGCCTGCTGACAGCCTTTGCCCGCCAAATAAATATTGTTTATAGTTCATGACCTAGGAGGAAAAATAGAGGGTAACTGGATGTACCCTAACAATGTTCTGTGTTCTGTGTTGTAGGGGGAGACCGCTTACATCCGGGTTATGGAGGAAAGGGGTTCCAGCTGGGGGCGCTCGCGCTCCAGGTCCAGATCCCGTGGGCGTTACTCGCCCCCGTACCATAGCAGAGCCTCCCCTCCTCACCGCTACCACTCACCCCCTCCCCCTCGCCACTCCCTGTCCCGTCATAGCCCCCCCAGTCGCAGGCCACCCGCACAGCACCACAGCAGTCCCCCTCCACGCCACTACCGATAAACCCCCCCCCCCCCATCCCCCAGTGCAGAAGAGTCCAGGCCCTGGCCCATGTCTGTTTTTCTTTCTTTTTAAAAACCCATCCTCTCCACTGCCGCCTTTTCATTTTGTAATTTACATTCCATCGAGATTGCCCCCCCCCAACACCCATTCAATCAAGGCCTTAATTGTATGAAATTTTCTTACAAATCTCTGATTACATGAGATGCCTCATGGATTTTACCTTGTCATGCCATCAGTTAGTGTGTGTATGTATGTATTGTAGGAGTATGACTGCTGTCAACTGAACCATGGGAGCTTTGCCAATACAGTTCACGACTGGAGTCCATACATGCTGGAATGGGTGTAGTGTGTGTAGTGTATGTGTAAGAGCACTCGCATGGCAGTCTGAAAGCTATCCTTACAATAGTCATCCTCTTGAGTCACCCTGATTTGAGGTTTCCTACTCTTAACCCAAACTACTCAGCTGCGCAAGCACTGGTAAGACGATGTTCTGATTGTAATCTGGTACACCTTTTGTTTTTTCAATATATTTTTGTTTTTGATTTTGTTTTAAATTAAAAGGATAATCATTTTAACTTGCTCATTCTTATGCCCTCGTTTTGTTTTGTACCCTTTGATGGCTGTATGCAAAGATTTTTTTTTTTTTGTTTTTCAATTAAAATATTGAATCGCATTCAATTTCGGTTTTGAATGTTTTTGTGTTATCATAAATCACAACTGGCAGTTGTACATACCGGTAGGTGATAGAAACGGACTTCTTTTTGCATCTTCATCCCAGAGTGGGCAGCCGTGGCCCACTGGTTAGCACTCTGGACTTGTAACCAGAGGGTTTGCCAGTTCGAGCCCCGACCAGTGGGCCGCGGCTGAAGTGCCCTTGAGCAAGGCACCTGGCACCTAACCCCTCACTGCTCCCCGAGCGCCGCCGTTGTAGCAGGCAGCTCACTGCGCCGGGATTAGTGTGTGCTTCACCTCACTGTGTGTTCACTGTGTGCTGTTTGTGTTTCACTAATTCACCGATTGGGTTAAATGCAGAGACCAAATTTCCCTCACGGGATCAAAAAAGTATATATACTTATACTGATCACCTGACTCGGCATTTAAAGGTTATATCAGCGATAGCGGGGATACATCACCTCTGTTGATGTTCAAACAAAACAAAGAGCTAGCTCGCTACTCCCTCCCGTGCAATTAAAACTCTCCTAAACGCGCATCTCGTCAGTTATTGGTTTAAACACTTTATTTTGCCTTCGAGTGGGTTGCCAACCTCGCTGATAGAAGCCAGACTTAAAGGTTGTATCTAGCAGTTTGAGGCTTTGAGCTACCAATGCACATACAACAGCACTGCAGTGTTTGTGTTGCTATTTAAAGGTGACCAGAAAACAATGGAATTAGTAATCTGCCTGCTCCATTATGAAACCAAACCGTTAGTTTGGAGCTAAAAACTTACTTCATGGTTTATAACCACATCTTGAGTTTTTAAAATTAAGAACTTAAAATTATGAGCATGGTCATTATTGGTAACATTTTTAATACTTAAATATGATAATTTCTGAAGTTCAGACATTTAAGTTCTACCAAAGTCCTTTTAGGCAAGTCCCTCCATTCGGCGGCCATATACCAACGTTTTATGGGCACTCATCGGGCACAGTCTTTGGGTCGAACTGCGCGTGCGCAAGGCTTCACGACACCAATCTTGCTCCAGCGGCGAGATCACAACACATGATTGGCACGATGTCTTCACAACACACCATATGATTGGCTCAATGTATTCACATCACACCACAGGAGGATGTGAATTTTTTGCCGAGGAAGGGGTGGGATATGTGTAGACAACGGCCATATTAGCGTGACAAACTAGCCCCATGCATTTCTATGGAGTATTTTTTGAGCGCTGTGTCTCCTCATTAGAAAGTCTCTGGTTTTACACACATGCTAGTGAAGGCTGTGAATAATTTCTTTAATGCATCACGTCCATAGTGCATAGGATGATCTTCCAAGTTGAGCAAATGCACTATTATCTATAGCTGCCAGTGCCACACAAATTAGACCTAGGTATATTTAAATGCAAATTATCATAACCACATATGGAAAATATATTTTAGTCTTCACCCTTCACAAGTTACAATTTACATGTAAAACAAAAAATAGATAAAGATTTAAAAGCTGATGTGAAATAATTCCTGGCACATTTAAAAATCATCAGCTCATACCAAGAAGACATGGGTATGAGTTAATGTCAAGTTGGCTTGAGCCCCTGTGCATCATTCATCTTAAATCATGCAATGTAAACTTACTGTCAAATTCCATGTCTTGTGTACCTCAACAAATCCAAACATACAACATAAGTTGAACAATTTCTTAAGTATATCATACATGGCACTTCCTTATGCACCAGTTGCTCTGGCAGCTACTAAAGAAAATAGCAGTAGTTACATTTGAGAGGTCGCAGAAGCAGTCAACAAAAAGTTTATCCTGTGAATTTGAACCTTGTCTCTGTAAATACTATCTGGACTTTTCCAGACTTTGCTGTCTGGTGGAATTATTTTCCAGGCTGAATATTCACAGTAATTTTCAATAGCAATCTTCAGGTAAAAGGTACACGCTCAAACTGGACGCATACAATAGCTGACAAGATCCGAGGATGTCTTTCCACCGATTTCTGGTCGGCCGAAAGAAAGTCATTTCATATGCTACGCAGTGTCTGCCTGGCGTGGAAAAGGCCCGCTTCCCGACTTGACATGAACCTCTGTTGGCATCGTTAGAGTCCCCAATGCCTGATGACCATTCAGAAGAATGGATGCAGTTCATGGTTATCCTGTCAACTCTCGGTCTTCTCTTTGTTCGGCCCCATAAATTCAACGCCATCGATTGGGATGTCCTTTTCTTTGATCGCTTTCTGATATGGAAACACAAACAACACGGTTTAGACCAGACGTAACATTGTTGCACTATAACAAATAAAGTAACGTGTACCGAGTTGTCTACCAAATTCGGAATGAAAGATAGGCCTACAATAATTGGTATGAAGCATGCAACATGAAACATGTAACAAATCCCATTCACAATGCAACAATAGTTACAGTGATGGCCAAAAGTATTGGCACCCATGCTAAAGTTGACTGAAAAGAGGAATATAAAATCATCTTTTGGAAATTGATCTTAATGCCTTAAGTGAAAAATTAGGAAATATCTAACCTTTAAGGACACCAATTTTCTTAGTGAATGAATAATGTATCATAAATAAATAAATGTTCTTCCTTAAAATACAGGGGTCATAAGTATTCCCACCCCTATATTAAATTCCCATAGAGACAGGCAGATTTTTATTTTTAAAGGCCAGTTATTTCATGGATCCAGAATACTGTGCATCCTGATAAAGTTACCTTGGCCTTTGGAATTAAAATAGCCCCACATCATCACATACCCTTCACCATACCTAGAGATTGGCATGGGTGTTATTTCAGTTAGCCTATTAGCTGGTTTAATGCTCATTGAGCTCAATGCTATTCCTCTTTTCAGTCAACTTTAGCATGGGTGCCAATACTTTTGGCCATCACTGTATATACTTCCGCCAATCAAGGTTAAAACGTTACAGTGAGGCTGTTTCCTCCTCAAGGGTAGCGATTGCGTCAGTAGCATCCGACAGCGTTTCACTCTTAAAAGGGTTGAAAGAAAAGCAGCCAAAGCCTACAATTCAAATTGATTCTGCACAAAATGTTATCGGTAACCATGCTGACTTCGCTTGCCAACGTCAGCCGTTACCTTACCTGAACACACGACTGATACTTCTTGAACATCTCGGTGCAAGGATCACTACTCCGATCGCCTTTCAAAAATTTCTCGGCAAACCAGCGGTTAAAACACTGATCATATTCACGCTTTAGGTCAGTGCATCCCTCTCCAACGCTATTCATCTTTGTGAATCTGCGTATCAATTCCAATTTCCACTTATATCAGCAGGTTAACTGTAGCTACTCCTAGGCTGGCTCTGCAACTCCTATTCCCCGTCATCCCTGTCTATCCTATGGGTCTACCCCCCCTCCTGCCTCCTGGTTCTCCTTGAACCACGTGGTCTTCCTGAGAGTGGAACGTAAGTCGTGTTTTGATGACGTCTATAACGTCTTAAAGTGATCGCTGCATAATTATTCCAAAGATTATTAAGGCGGAACAATCTTTCATTATTCTATTGAGTTTATTCACAGGACAGCTAGGCCATGCATTTTCATTTGACTGTCTCCCTTTTCCATCAATCTATCATGTTGTCTGATAGGTTGCCTGTGGTTATGTGTTTGGACTTTATTCAGTTCCAAAGTGTCTTGTTTGGTCGTGAAGGGCTCCACCATATGGGCCCCCCAAACTTATTTGAATCACTGAATGAATGGATGCCTTTTTGGCTTTCATATCCGGGAGCTACTCAACTGATGGCACCTGAGGCTTCTTTATATGCCTCTCAGATTTTGTTTAATGCCTTTGATACAGATGAATCATAACTGATGTCATTCATACTTTGTCATTGTCAGCCATAGGCATAGCTGTTAGCCTATGTGCTGGTGTCCTCACCTTCCCAAGTATTGAGGAATACTCCAGTATTGTCATAATCATACCTCAGTAGGCCTACTGTCTAATGTGATAATCACACTAATTCATCACAAACAGGATTTTATAGATGTTGGATTCTGTTTCTGATCAGAAATTTGTCAGCTATCTATACAATTGAAACTGTTCTATAAATCCCTGTTTTTAACACATCCTATCATTTCTGAAGTTACAACAAGTAGAGTACACAACACTTTATGTTAAATAATGCTGTGAAATGCTTCATCATTACAGCTATCCATGTCAATCACAGTGACATAACTAAAAATGATTAGGTGCTGTTAGGGTTTGATGAGTAAGTCTGAGTGTGGAATTAGATAAACATGAGTGTAGAGCCACGACCACACCATTGTTTTTTTGCCATTCTGTCTGACCTTTAGTTGATGGAAACACACACTTTTTAGCTGTGTAGTAGCCTAGTGCATAATAAAATACATCAGACTGTTTGCAAAACCAAATTACTCTTACACTTTTACAGATATTTATTACAGATTGATAAATAATTCACAACACATCAGTTTCACAATGTAGTCACAGTACAATAAAAATATAAAGGTTTACTTTTTTTCTTTTCTTACTGATGTATGTACACCTATATATTTATTTGTTTATTTTCAATTGATCATGTTTAACACTGACTTTGTTATATCATATATGTGTTTTACATTAAATGTCTCGTTATACAGTGTAATTCTCAACAGCAGCAACATACATCAATAATTCTCAGATTGGGTGTGAGTGAACTATACTGAAGAAGACAAAAGATTAGTGTTTGAAACACTGGCACTTTTAACCAAAGACACCGGTTTTCCAGGGGAGTTTAAACAGGATCCAACAATCACAAAGCGTCCTGATAGAAGTGATGAACACATTTTAAAAAGAAGTCTGAAGGTAACTAGCCTGGGTGAACCCAGACAAACCTACAGGTCCGTCTGGACATCGTCCCATTCAAGCCGATTTCTGGATCACCAAAAAACCCAGGCACCAATTAAAACTGCTTATCCGGCATGGGGCGGGCTTTATATGATGACAGACAGAGAAGTACAGTTAGCAGCACTGTTCAACACAACCAATGACTGCCCTGATGGTGTCAGTGAGATAACTTTAAAACTTTCTTTTACAAGAAATATGTGTTTGCTGTACTTCCACAAAGATTTGGTAAGTTTAATGTTCTAATTAATGTTCCAATTTCACCGCTGGTTATGGAAATTGGAGATGAATGAAGGGTCCCAAGATCCATTCCCAATTTCAGTTAAGATTTGCGAATTGGTCTGGTGTCAGCCAGGTTAGAAGCAAACATGACTTCTCAGCAGTTTTCAAAATCAGCTATAGCAGAGTCTCCATTAAATCACATGACCACAAACACCGCAATCACACATTGCAAGAGAATGATGTAAGCAGTAGTCGACATGAAAGATAATCACTGACAAATCCCTGAACAGAGGAGAGTACAGTAACCTAAGGCCAAAGTTACACCAGTATGTGCAAAGAGATTTTTTTCTGCCTTCATTGATTCATACCTGAATGAAGATCAGGGGTTATTTACACACAGAAACACTATGTTTGTGCAGTTGGTAGCGTTCCTATTCATTTACACATACGACACTTGCATTATTTAAAAAGAAGAGGCTAAAACGAGAATGTATAAAACAATGATGTGTTACATTTGGCTTTCGATTTGGCTTTGATGTGTCATTTTTTAACATATCATGGTAAGTCATCTGCTATATGTCTATTGAGGCACATTGATTATAACCAGTATTGTGGTAAACAGCTCCATTGAATAATTCTTTCACAAAACTGAATGCATGGATGAAACAAGCTGACATAACACTCCTTACTGAGAACCCAGACCTGATCTGACAAGAATTTTTTAAACAGCCAAAGCAGCTTCCTCAAGGTGTTCACTTAAGGCTCTGTGCCCAGGTCCAGAGCCATCCTGAGGTCACTTGATAGAAGAGAAAAATGTCAACACCCCACCCCACCCCCACCCCCTGTATTTGTTTACTCAGTTCATGTATAGTTTCCATAGATTCTGCAGTCTGTCTCTAAACTGAACTATCCATGTGCAAACATTTGCATTCGTGGGGAATGTATTGGTATTGAGAACATGGGTGGCCAAGAGTGACCAACTATGGAAGTGGGGCAAGATTAATTTACTTTTTTAATTTAAATTGAGTGAATTAGTTATTATGGTGACGGCAGAACTTCAGCCTTATGGTACTACAAATCTACTCTAGGACACTTTTACAGCTCTGTACCTCGGTGATATTCTCGGTTCTTAAAATTATGCATTGATCTGGCTATTACAATTTGTGCTTAGGAATGACCAAGTTGATATCAGTCTTTCCATTATATAGTTTTAAGTAACATAGGCAATATATGAGCAATACTGTCTTCAAAGATGCTAAAAAAATATATCCATGTATACATCCACGTGTGAATATTTATTATGGCTTTCTTAGCTTGGGAAAGTGTCTCTGTTGCTAACTTTGTTAATTATCATGACATTATGACCTCACATATGGCCCCACAATAATGTCTAAATCATATACTACTGTTTAACAATTCATTTAATTCAAGTCACTCTTTCTCAAAACCATACGTTTCCTATTTCATTTTTATAAGTATCCATAAATCAATTTACGAAGTAACGCAAATAAATTCCAGATTATGACAAGCATGATGTTCCAGCATGCAACTAAACTCTGTTGTGCAAATCTTATATTACACCCTCTGTGTTCTACTGAGCATGAAGATCCGGTTTTTTACATATATGGGAATACAGCTACATCATTACAAAGGGGTGTTGGCCAATGTGTACATGAATCTTGAATTTGGCCCTGGTTCCTTATTTGTCTCCACATACTCTCTTTGCAACAGGACCTGGCAGCACAATAGGAATGGCATGATTAGACTGGAAGACACAATGGTGGATCTCGCCTACTTGTTCTCAATAAGCGTCTGAACTTTGTGGACCAACTCCCGAGCCTTGACCAGAACCTGTGGGACGTCATGCCTTTCCGCCATCTCTGTGGGGGGGGGGGGGGGGGGGGGGGGGGGGGGGTTAACTGCAGTTAACAACAGTGATCACATACAAGGCCAGAGAAAGTATAGGTATAAGTATACTCTTTTGATCCCGTGAGGGATATTTGGTCTCTCGAGTTTATCCCAATTCGTGAATTAGTGAAACACACACAGCACACAGTGAGGTGAAGCACACACTAATCCCGGCGCAGTGAGCTGCCTGCATCAATAGCGGCGCTCGGGGAGCAGTGAGGGGTTAGGTGCCTTGCTCAAGGGCACTTCAGCCGTGTCTACTGGTCGGGGTTCGAACCGGCAACCCTCCGGTTACAGGTCCGAAGTGCTAACCAGTAGGCCACGGCTGCCCTAATGGAAAGAGACTGATGGAGTGAGTTGGCTACTCACCATTGAAAAATTTGATGATCTCGGTGAAGTCCATGTTGTTCTCCAGGATGATGTCCCGGTAGTGCTCCACCAGCGCTAGCGCGATGAAGAGGACAAAGTGGCTGGAGGAGACGGACCGCGCTGCCCAGATGGTCTCCCAAGCGGAGAACACATCATCATACACCATTTCTGAAGGGGAGAGAAATATGGCTCAATGTCCACTGTTCATTACACCGTGCCATGTTATTTGAATTCATTTAATTGCCCAAAGACATGTAGGACCCTCATGCTTGAATGTAGGAACCTCATGCTTGAATTACAATGAATTATAAAAAGATGAGATAGATCAACACTGATGATAGCATTGTGGTTCTGACAAAAACACATACGAAAGACAAAATAAAATGTTCAAATCAGAAAATCAAATCCTGTAAATGTATAGATGTAAATTACCCCTCTTAAAGTCAAGCAGAAACCAGCGGTAGCAGAAGTAGAAGTGGGTGTAGTCTCCATTCTGCTGCATCAACTCAAAGAGCTCAGAATCTAAGATCTAAGGGGCAAAATTATACATCTATTACTGCTGTGTTATCGGTTCATGTGATTCCAAGCTACTTTCCAGGCTTTGAAATTCCTGAGTGAGGTCATTATGTAAAGGTAGATGATTTATGCACAGCATCAAGTTTCCTGATAGCCTGAAGTTCTTCACAAACATTGTAGGAATCTCATCTCATTTGGATAGCATGACAGCAGCCATTATTTGCCAGTACACACATAGCACATAAGCTGTCATGTAAAGTGAGGGAACTTTGCCAATCGGCACTGGGGCATTACAGAGGCTGCAGTTTCAATTGACTATTGGGCCCAAAAACCTATACTAGCAACTAGCTTAGTTAGCCAGGGTGTCTTCCATCCTTCAACTGACTAAACATGCTTATAGCTTCTAAGGTGAAGTTTGCTGGCTGTGAGTTACAGTGTGGCTGCTGGTATTGCTGTATGCAAAAAGGTGTTTAGTAATGTTACGCCAGAGATACCTGGATGAGTGAGCGCATGTTAGCAAAGTGTGAGTCCATGGCTCCCCCATGAGGAAAGTTTTGGTTCATTCTCTTCATGAGCTCCGTGAAGCAGCTGAAGGCCATGGCCTCTACAGTAGTGTGTAAAAAGCAAACAGTTGTTAGTATTTCTGAAAAGCTTTCTGGAACATTTGTGTTCTTGGTTTTGAAAACCTTTGTTGATTCTATTCATATATTAAAGATTAATCTGTTCACCATGCACTTAATTAATTAATAATATTACAGAGTTATAATTTGTATGTTGATGGGTTTTGTTAATATTAAAACTTTTCATGCTTTTCATTGTTGATGTTTGTATATATTATTGTTATAATTACTAGTATTATTATGCTTAATATAGGCTTTTCAACTTTATTTGAAACTATTTTTAACTAATGTAGTGTTGATATACGCTAAGCAGCTTTGGACAAAAGCATCTGCCAAATACCATTAAACATAAACAAATAGGATGCTGTCTGAAACTTTTTTTATATATGTTACGAGAATAAACTGACCGTCATCCAGGATAACCAGCAGAGGTGCTAGTAGATCGCACATTCCCTGGACGTAGCCTATCTCCAGGTGCTGCCACACATAGCTAAAGAATCAAATTTGAGATTAACAGTCGAAGAAAGTTTTTCACAGGCATATACTGTACAGGTAAAATCAATAAGGGCAACATCTCGTTCAACGTTCTAGACAGCCGACATTATGAAACTGCAATTACCTGCACATGATGTTGCGCAGTTTTTCCAAGTTGGCCGTGGTGAAATACCAGTAGTTTCTGTCGCACCTGTGAACATCCTTTTCAATGCGGTGAAGGTTCAGCATGTACATATCCAACAGCTCTTGCTACAAACACAGATGCAAACAAATTGAAATGAGCCATTTGTATTGTCATCTAATCTCTAATGTAATCACAAGAAAATGAGTGGGAACTCGAATTAAGAGTTTATTATGATAAACCATTTAAACAAGTTGCTGTGGACTAATGCTGTTATCTGCCAAAATAAATAATGCAGATATTATACATTCCTTAAAGCAACACCAAAGCACTTTCCCTCTGTCGCACGCACGTTATTTGATTTTCCAGCACCGGCTTTGCAAATAACGATGTCCACAGACAAGGTAGAGTATGTTGCATGATTTTATGAAAGTTTGATGTATTGCGACATCAGAAGCTAGTCAAATTTGTAGTTTCTTATGTCTCATTCCATCGAACTACAGATCCGCTACCCGATCTGGCAAACTTGCATAGTGTGGTTATAGCCGATAGAGGGTCGCAAAGCGAATGCAGAAGTGCCGTTCACCCTGTTACGAGTTGATGAACCACTGAAACGATTTTGGAAACATTATTTTAAGGTACAAAAAACTCTTTAGTGTTGCTTTAAAGTTTTTGTTTTTATGTTTAATACCTTTTCACTATGCATTGCAGATACACATTGAGTTCAGATATTTAACTTGAATAATCATTTTTCATGACATGTAGTTATCTGAAACTGCCTCACAAAAATAAATCTACAACTTGCTGTTGTGAATCACTAATCTGTGCTGTTTAGTGATTCACATGAATCATATGAATCTATGAATTGGCACTTACAGAGTAAGTTGTACCAATGGAGGACACAGGGGAGGCCAACTCATTCTTCAGCTCCCCTCTTACTGCTAGGGAGTCTGCCTTTGGGAAGAGGCTATCCATGTCAGGGTCATCCTCCGACAGGATGGACTCTGTGGCCTCAGGGCTCGTGTTGGGGCCCACTTCCAAACGGAGCTCCAGGGTGGGCAGGTCCACACCAGGCTCTCTGGGGATGCGCTGGGCCGAGGGGGCGTCCAGGGTGAGGGGCTGCCTTCCCCAGTGGTCCTCGGTCGACATGCAGATTAACGCGGTAGGGATGTCCTCCATTTCGAGGGCGGAGGGGGAGTCGTCCGAGTCGGCCATGTCGAGGGTGGAGGACTGCTGCGTGAGGAGAGGCGGAGCGGAGACGCAGCCTTCGGACTCCGTGTTGGAGTCTCTCCTCTCCAGTACCCAACTGAGCCCCAACTGAGAGGCTTTAGCGTCGTCTGACTCAGACACCGTTCTCCCCTCCATCCCTGGAGCGGTGGAGTCCTCTGACTCAGAGCCTTGAATTGCTGTCTCCTCAACCGCCTCTGATGAGAGAATCTCTTCTGTTGGGGAAAGCTCCGGCTTTGATTTAGTACCCAGTGGCACACTGCTCTCAGCTGGGTCTGATGAGATGGCCCTTTTTACCGATGAGGGCTCTGATTCTTTTGAGTGAGATTCTGGCTGACCAGCATTCTGGAGTGTTTCAGAAGACTTGACCTTATTTGATTGTGATGGTTCTTCTTGTTTTGATTCAGTAACTGACTGAGCAGCGTTCTCATCTGTTACAGAGGGGTTGACCTCTTTTGTTGGTGTTGACTTGGCTTGTTTTGATTCAATTACTGACTGAGCTGTGTTCTCTGCGGCATCAGATGAACTAATGCCTTTTGATGGCGATGACTCTTCGGCTTCTGAAATGGAAGGCTCTTCTAGTTTAAGGGATTCACTGATTTGTGGTTCAACGGCCTTAGGATCTTCCTTTTGATTATCTTCAGATTCTTCTGTCTTCAGAGGATCATTTACCACAGTACTTGTGATATGGTCTGTTCCAGCATTCTCATTCTTGTCTTTGGGTACATCAGGAGCTTCTTCAGAGAGGATTTCGGCATGCTCCTTGTTCAAACTCTCAGACTTTGGAATCGCCCCTTCAGTACTTTGTGTGCTATCAGCTGTCTTTTCCGTTTCTAGGGATTTCTTGTCAGCTGTTTCGAGTGTCTTTACCGTACTCGACTCTGTTTTTTGGTTTTGTTCTGGGTTTAATGTGCTCTCCTGTGAGGAGTCAGCTTTCTCCTCTAATCTACTTAGGACTTTTTCTTCATCTGTCTCAGGATCCTGAGTCTCCTGTGCGTCAGAAGTCCCTTTCCCAACTTCAGCTTCTGCTACTGTTTCTTGAAGACCACTCTCCCCTTTCTTTTCTGAATCCTCCTTCTCTTCAGGAATCTTCACACCTTGCTGTTTTGGCTCACTGCATTTTGGGTCAGTATCAGAAAGCGGCACTTCACTCTCAAGTGAGCTTCCTTCTAACGCCTCACCAGAATCTGACTCCATAGCCGGGACTGTGTTACTGTGCGCTGTAGGTTCACTCTCCAGGACACCTGTGTCTTCTTTGACTGAAACGCCCCCTGAGGCTTCCTCTGAGACCTCTTTGGCTTTCTCTTCGGAGACCATTTTTTTACTCAGCACCTTCAAATCCTTCTCTGACACCACTGGTGCTGCAGGTTCACTTTCCAGGACGCCTTCATCGTCTTCTTTGACTGAAACGCATCCTGAAGCTTCCTTTTCTGAGACCACTTCGGTTTTCTCTTTTTCCAGCACCTTCACCTCCTGCTCTGCCGGATTGGGTTTTGTGAGCTCGCTCTCTGGGGGCGGCGCTTTGGGTTGGGAGTCGGCTACGCTAACAGAAGCTCCCTCTGCAGCCGACTCTGGCTGGCTCTTCTTCGCGGGAGTCTGAGACACCCCGGCTCTGGCCCCGGAGTCGTGGGCAGAGGCCTCGTCGGTGCTGGGGGAGCAATCGGAGAGACCCGACGTGGTGGAGAAGTTACGAGACGAGGGATGGCCCGAGTCCGGTGAGCTGGTGCCATTGGCCAGAGTCCCATTTGAGAGCTTAGGCATAGGTTTTTGGTCCTCAGGCTTGGCCTCCAGTTCAGGTTGATCCTCTTCATCAACTGAACCAAACACCTTAAATGAAACATAAGAGGTTACGTCTGTGTTCCATAACACACAGTTAATACCTAAGACAGGATATGTAAATCAATTACAAAGTAATGCTTCAACGAAGGATGAAGGGATGGATGTTGGGGGCAGCTGTGGCCTACTGGTTAGGGCTTCGGGCTTGGAACCGAAGGGTTGCCGGTTCGATCCCCGACCAGTAGGACAAATGTGGGCGGGGGAAGTGGTTGAGCACTGCTCTCCCATGCCCACATCCACAGCTGAAGTGTCCTTGGGCAAGGCAACTAACCCCTCTCTGCTCCCCCTGCTCCGGGATAGTGTGTGCTTCACCTCACTGTGTGTTCACTAATTCACCGATGGGCTAAATGCAGAGACCAAATTCCTTGTATACGCAAGTATACTTGACCTACAAACCTGATTTACATTTTGTTTACATTTACATGAAGGGATGGATGAAGGTATACCTGACTGCTGCTTTAATGACAGAATGTGTATTTACAATAGAGTAATAAAGGGTGAATGCTTAGTTTTACATGGCTGAGAGATTAAGGCAGTGCTCTTGTAGCCATGCTACACCGGGTGCGCAAATGAAGCATGGAGCGAAAAAACAGCTTCTGATTGTGTCTGGCTAACTAGTTCCAATGATTATAGCGGAAGCTAATTGTTCCAGCAATAAGCTCTGCAAACGTAACACTTCCGTTACATGCCTGGTGTAGCCTGCCTGTTGGGCTATGGCCATATGGGTGTGATGTTTCTCCCTGTTGACCCTACCTACCTGTGCGCTGCTGTTCGAGTCGCTGTGAGAGGAAGCATGGCTCTGTCTCTCTGAGGTGCTGCTGCTCTGGGATGACTGAGGCAAAAGAAGGGGATTACTGACGTATTACTATACACAAGGATCCCAACCACAGCACTAATGCACCCATACTTCATCTAAATGTGTCAATGAACCTGATGATTAAATATAAAAGGCCTATAACAAGGCAATACTTCAAACATTGATCATCATACTCAAACGGGTTTCAACTAATGTTTCTGAGAGGTGCACCTACATGATATACTGAGGATTATTGTGAAAATTAATCCTTCAAACATTAATCATCATACTCAAACGGGTTTCAACTAATGTTCCTGAGAGGTGTACCCACATGATATACTGAGGCTTATTGTGAAAATTAATCCATGGCAAACAAGAGCATTCTGCTCCTCCACAATTGTATATATAAAGACATTTCTGTTCTCACCCAACGATAACAGTAAAGATAACTGTAACTATAGCGGTATGAGCGTCCATACTGACCAATGATGAGAGGAAAGTCTCTCTTTGTGTTGACGAATGTGATAAATCTGTCTAAAATGTTATGGATACTGATTGGCTGTCAGCTTTTTATCATTCTCAAACTCGCTCTGAAAGTGATTCCCGACGATATCGTTTTCATTATAGTTTTTGGTTTGGACGGCTCTTAAATTCTCCATTTTGCCCTTGGCTCGAGCAGGGACTTGGGTTATACATAGCTCTGGGCTCAGTCAGGCGGGAGCTCTCACTTACGTCTGAGCTGACGGTGGAGTCGTGGCGTGGGCCTCGCTCCCCTCCCGTCTCCGAGGAGCAGCGAGCCAAGGCAGCGGCGTGCTGCTCCTTCTCACGCTGCTTCACGATGGCCTCACAGCCCAACCACTCACTCATCGTCTGCTCGTAGCTGGCTCGCACCTGCTCGTCCACCTACACGCCAGCACACACAGACGTACCGCATAAATAACTAATACTAATGTACCATCACACTGTATAATTACATTAGAATACACTCACATACGCAAAAATACTCAATACACACAAATAGCAACTGTCTGTTGAACATGTGCAAATAAAAAAACAATCACTTTCTCTTCATCCTTTTTCTACCTTTTCTACCTTATCTTTTCTCTTTCTCTCTCTCTCTCTCTCTCTCTCACACATACACACACACACACACACACACACAAACACACACATACAAACCTCCTTCCTCTCCTCTGAGGTCATGGTGAAGGTGTAGTGGCCCAGCAAGAAAGGCCAGACCTCCTTGCGTATGCTGGGCTCCACCCCTCCATAGTAGACCAGACGCAGAATCTCCAGCTCTTCATACACCTACACACACAGAGGGACAATACATCACATCACAAGACATCACAACACAAGACATCACATCACATCACAATACATCAAATCACATCACAACACAACACAACACAACACAACGACATAACTGATTTGACTATGTTGGGCTACCTAACTCATGTGGAAAATATGAAGTGACTTCAACAGCGATAACTAAAGCAAAACTTCATGTCCTTATGCTTATGTTTAAGATTGCAGTGGCTGAGGTGATGAAGAACTTTAAATATGTTTGTGTGAGCATAGCACGAATATGTGCAGAGGATCTTTTGTAGATTGCGCAACATGGAGTTTTCTGGACTATTCTGTGGTGTCCCCGTAATTTCCTTGGTTCCAACTGATATATTCAAGTGTGTGCCTGCAATTATAGGTGACCCTGAATATAAACTCATATCAAATGGCTCACTATTCCTTGGTTAAGGATACATAGGATAAACATGCAAATTATATTATTGTTTGTTGAAGTAAAACAATATACACTGTATATGTAATTACATATGGATGTTTAACCTCTGAACCTACAATACAATATCTCAACAAATCTAACACATCTCTGTGTGTACTGAGAATATTTCCATGTGAGTAAAGGTGCTTCGTTGATTAAAAACTTAATTGCATTTTAATTAATACGATCCCATTTAAAGAGGCCCTACTGGGACTAATCTCTTACAGAGGAGTCCTGTAAGAAGGTCTTCCACACGTCCAAACTTAGACCGCCTTTGGCATCAGTGGGGAAATCATGCTCGATGATGGAGGGGTTTATCAAGGCCGACAGGTGTGTGCGCACCGTGGATAAGTGACGACAGTAGGCTAACCCTTTTGGTGACAAACAGAGGAAAAGAATGTATATTATTGGGGTTCGCATGCATTACACTCATAAAGAAAAATAACAACCAGTGTGTCCAACAGTTGATAAGGCCTAAGTTAGATGTTTGAACCTGGTATAATATAGATTATCTTCCAAATATGTAAATTATAAATATTTTGAAGTCATATTTATGGGTGTGAACATTACATCATAAGGAAAGTTTAAAAACAGAGAAACTATTATTTATTCCTGTACATGCAGGTCATATCACTATACTAGTAAAACCTCTGTAAAGTCTCCTTTAAAACACTAATGATGTTAATTGAAAATTACAAACATGTTGCCATAGGTGACTAAAGTAAATATGTATCTGGATAATGTTTTGCACATACAGCCATAGAAAGCACGGGAAATGATCTGATACTTCATGGTCTCGCAGAGTAATTTCAAAGGAGCCCTGTAAGTGTAGAGAGGGAGAAAGCAGATTAAGAATAGATAATGCAATGAATGTCCTCCATCTCTGTCATGCTGCTGAGATATGGTAGCAGTGATATGAATGTACACAATACATGTACACGTATGGTCTGTTTATGACACCTCTATAAAACACTTTGGAAGATCCCATTTTAATATATGTAAAGATTTTCAGCAAGGACTACTGCATCTTTTAAAATTATTATTTTAAAATAATGTAGCGTTTATATACTGCAAGACACTTTGGACAAATTCCATACATTTCATAACCATTACCATAAACATTTTTAGATACTACTGTGACCAGAGTTGCCATGCACTGGTGGTAACTGAGACTGAATGGTAGGATGTATCATTTACACTGGCCTGTCATGGTTACAGCCATCAGGGAGACCCCCATCTGAGGAACCATTCTGGGAACAGGACGAACAGGAGGATTTCCGTGGTGATGGTTGCCACAGGCTCATGGCTTGATCACTGAGCTCAGGTGCAACTGCATCAAACATAGCCATAATGTCACCCTATGCAGCATCATATGAAATGGCATTTCAGTACACAATGTTACTACTCATACCCAGGCTGATTCTAATGACTCCAACCCAAGCCAAAACAACATAATACATCACATAGCATGGAGAAAAAAAGAACAATATGGTGAGTGATGGTGAAATCAATGGGATGTGGAGGGTGAAGCAGACTGTACCAAGCTCACAATAACATGAGGAGAATGCGGAGGTGGAGGTGATGGAGAGAGGATGGGAGATGATGGAGGAAATGACATCAGTGCCAGACTTAACCCAACCAGCGTGACAGGATGTTGCCTACAAGAGGGGGGGGGGGGGGGTGGACTAAGTCATGATGCAAAGCTTCACGGCTGAAAAAAACTTAATGAAAAGTCAAGAGGAATGGTGGAATGAACCAATAAATGGAACTGGTAATCAGATACAATCAAACAGTGAAGAGTTCTATCGTCACTTCACAGAAAACTCCAGAACAACGTACCAAAGTCAGACTGGCTGGAAGGTAGCAAGATCCGGAAGACGTAGTCGGTGGCTTCGTCTTCTTCTTTGTCTGAGACCGACTCACAGGATCCATGCGGGCTTCTTCTGCGAAGCTTAGGGAAGACTTTCCCCTTTGTGGAGACACAAGACAGGTGCAATCCATCACTCTAATCCCCACTCTACTCTTGTTTGACTCTCATCGTTTCTCTGTGTGTCTCATATAGACCCTTTCAAGAGAGTTCCATTATCAGCATCATAGTTGGCCCCACAAGGCTTCCGTTTTAACATTCCATATGTTATCTTAATGCAGAGGAAGTAGATTGGGAACCAAATAGAATGTTCAAGCATTGTTTTTGTTTTTATTGTTGAAAGGGTCTATAAACTCAAGGGCACTCCTGACATATTACACATGATAGGTGGTGTTTGAAATCAGTCGAGTCCTGTATGGTGAGGTAGATGAGAATTTCTCCAGCACACTGCTGTGTCGACAACAATAAACAGACACAAGGACAAAACTAGATTTAAGGCCTCCGATACCTAAGTCCCATTGATATAAATTAAGCAAGGACCAAGAGGCCGTAGTATCCAGTGCTTTTAGAACAGCTAAGGGACGTTGTTAGCAGTGGTGGAATGTAACGAAATACAAATACTTCGTTACTGTACTTAAGTAAATTTATTGTATTTGTATTTGTACTTTACTTAAGTAAAATTTATAGTGCATACTTTTGACTTTTACTTCGTTACATTTTACAGCAATTATCTGTACTTTTACTCCGCTACATTTCTACAACACCATCGTTCCTTTTTACGATACATTTTATGATCAGTTTTTTTTTTCTCTCTGACAAACACGTTTGTTTTACCGGGGGGTTGCTACCAAAGATTCTGGAGCGCTACGTGCATTCTTAGAAACATAAGCTTCTACTCTAGACCAGGCAAAGCGTGAGCTTGTAGCCATCTGCATTCAGTAGGCTATATTCACCAGACCCATGGCTACACTGTACATGCAACTGTGTTCTGTGCCTTTCTCTGTCTGTTATCTGCAGCGTTAGGGCCTCCTCTCCGATGAGATTGCTATCCGCGGATCAGCGAAGTTACAGGCTATGCCCATGCTTCTGTCACACGTCTGATCATTTGCGGCACAAATAAATGGTAGACTATTAATGAACCGGTGGCTGGAAAAAACGTAACATTTTCCAGATTAGGAAATATTCCTTAATTGTGTGTGATTAAATAAAGATGCATAGCCTACAATTGGGGGGTAGTAACGTGAGCGCTCATTCAATGTCTATGCGTCTGCGCAAGTGAAACTGAACTTAATCATAAAGACACCTTTCTCAGCAACTTTTCTGTTCAATCAGCATAATTGGCATTACGATCCACCCGACGTTTCCCTTGTCTACCCCGTTAAACTTCAGGCTCTCGTGTTTTGCTGAATGATATTACTCAGCAGATCACCCTAGTAGATAACCAGAATTACAGTCTCTAGAATTGTAGGTCAGAATGTAAACTGGCCCACAGATGGTAAGCACAATTGCATTAACTTAAAACTATCTAGTCGAGTATAACCTAAAACTAGCTTCATTAAAATGCCACAGCCCATACTGATTTTTCCTTTTAGAATATAGATATTAAGAGAATAAATCATTATGCAAATACTTTTACTTTTAATACTTAAAGTACATTTAAAAGCAGGTACTTTTTACTTTTACTTAAGTAGGGTTGTCATTGTGGTACTTTTACTTTTACTAAAGTAAATATTTCTCTGTGTATTTGTACTTTTACTTAAGTACTGAGGTTCAGTACTTCCTCCACCACTGGTTGTTAGGCATGACACGAAGCAGAGTATAATTAATAATGTAGAATAATGTCGAATTTCCAACCCATGCTAACCATCTCATGCTAACCACAGGCATGCTAACCTTTCCCCTCTGAGACCACAGTGGTGGGTCCAGCTGTCCATGTGGGAGGAGTCCATTCTCCAGACAGGTAAGAAACTGCAGCAGGTGACCCCCGCGAGGGAAACGCAGTGGAGGTCTCTGGATCCCATCCTGGCTGACCAGGACCACTGTGCCTCCACTGTCCACTAGAAACATCAATACGGAGGTTTATACTATTGCTATTATTATAAATTGCTATGATATTGTACCATCAGAAACTCCTATTATGATGACGTTTTACTGTACCTTGTTGGTGGCAGTGCAGATAGACTATTTCTTCAAGACGGATAGTCATTGCATAATCCCAGTATACACTGCAAGAAACAGTGAAACAATATGGATATAAAAGATTAATCATTCTTGCGCTGTGGCACAGTATAACAAAACAATGTGATATTTAATGCTTTTTGGTCATAGTAGCTCAACCTTTTCTCATAGTCAAGGTCCCCCATGTTTCCATTCATCAGTTGGTTTGGGGTCCACTTTAGGGTCATCAGGTCAGCTGTCTGGTGCAAAGAGAGGTACCCTGGGATAGCCTCCATGTCATCCGTCTGTCATAGGAGGACCAAATTTAGAAAACTGTGAGAAATCTGCATTGTGCTAACTTGAATCCTAAGTCACACTAGCCTCTGTCAACATGACTAAGTAAACGGCTATTTAAAACAGAAGTTATTACAAAAGATAATAAAGATATCTTATTTAAAATAAAAAACAAAAGATTTTAGATAAAGCAGTGGCAAGATACATTGATTATGATTTCCTTTTCCTTCTCCATGTTGTTTCTCTGTAGTCTTTCAGTTTTCTTTCAGTTAGGAGTGCGACCACTTATAAATATTCAGACGTACACATACCGGCTGCACCAGAACATTGTTCTTGCCGAAGAGTAATGTGGCCCGGGAGTTCTGGTGGAGAGATTCCACATAGTCCCTTGCCCAGAAAGAGGGCCGGTCGTCAATGCTGCCACTCGACTGTCTTTTTGTGATCTTTGAACAGGAACATTGTTTTTTTCAGTGACATGCAGTAAAATGATGATAAATATTTCAATAGCATAGATTATTTATATTCTGTGATGGGAAGTATTCACTGTACAGATGACTAGTAAAAACAATACAATGTTTTACACATTTCAAGCAGAACATACACCACATTTCTCTCTAGATTATATCAGTGGTTCGGGGCAGCCGTGGCCCACTGGTTAGTACTCTGGACTTGTAACCGGAGGGTTGCCGGTTCGCCCGACCAGTGGGCCACGGCTGAAGTGCCCTTGAGCAAGGCACCTAACCCCTCACTGCTCCCCGAGCGCTGCTGTGGTTGCAGGCAGCTCACTGCGCCGGTATTAGTGCTTCACCTCACTGTGTGTTCACTGTGTGCTGTGTGTGTTTCACTAATTCACAGATTGGGATAAATACAGAGAATTTCCCTCACGGGATCAAAACAGTATATATACTTATACTATACTATATATCAAGGTAAGTATACTGCACTATCAAGTTAAACTCCTATTGCAGATTACACGACCCTGGCTGGCATATTTTGCCCAAGAGAGACTAAGGGGGGACCGGGATGTACCAGAGCGGGGCGTTTGGTGGGGGAGTCCTGTCGGCAATGGCCACTATGGATACGATGCCTCTGCACCAGTTCGTCTGCTGATGGATCTGTCCAGAAGTGATTGGCCGTCTTGGCCTTTGTATACTCCAGGGCACAGGGCCCCACTATAGGATCAGAAAATCAGATATGTCAATCAAAGCCTGAGCAAGAGAAGTTAAATCTGATGAATATTCAACGGCCATTACCATATTCTTCCATTTAATGATTATGCAGAATAATTATTACATGGACATGGATCTTAATTTGTACCTAACAATGAAGCAAGAATTGGTCCATCCACCGGGTCTCGCAGTAAAGCTTCCCTCTCATAGAATTTGCTAGAAAATTAGAGATCTGTCATTACATCTGCCAAAAATGTCCAAAAATGTAATCTATAAAACATAATCATGCGTGGCTGATGGAATTATTCTCAAACCTGCTGTTCTCCACCAGATAAAGCACAATCTTGTCTAGAACCTTCTCTGTGAGAGCAGTTCGAATCCACAGATGTTTGATGGCCTGAGGTGACAGGTTGGGCAGTTTGGACATCTTCTGGTTGCTGTCTTGGTTCACTCGAGTCTGGTTTTGTCTGAGGTGGTACAATAACATGATCCAAATCAAAGCACATAGAGCACAACATAAACCATATACTGACAAATGAAAACAAAGTGTCTTAGTAAGAACAGAGCAGTGGAATACACTACTATTTGTAAACATAAATATTTGTCTGTTGTATTCAGATACAGTATTGTTTAGGTCTCAGAACGATTAGTACCTCTCCTAACAATCGCTTCTTGAATTTCACATCATGTGTTTTCAATGACAATCTTAGTACTGACTAATATAACCTTAAAAGTTATTTGTTTAGGCATATAAAATGATCCACGTCTATGCTGTCATAGATTCTCAGACAGTTACACATTGGTAATTACTTGAGTCTCGTTTTTCACTACTTTCCCCCTTACCAGAGGGTAATGTGACTGTCAGCTGATAAAATGCTTGTACATATATAGACATTCTAAACATAGAAAACAAACTCTTTGCTGGATGTTATTACACAATCAAACTTGGCTCCTTTCCTCTTGCCCTTTCCTTAATCACTATAGTATTTGTTTATTTTTATTGTTTATTTTCATTAGGCTATTGATTGCATTGACATTATTGTTTATTATTGCTATTCTCTTTAATGTAGTCTTACCAACCACTGTTTCGTAAGTTGCTTTGGACAAAAGCGCCCGTCAAATCCCATAACGATAACCATAACCATAACTAAAAATATAT
Source organism: Alosa sapidissima (assembly GCF_018492685.1). Lineage (NCBI taxonomy): Eukaryota > Metazoa > Chordata > Actinopteri > Clupeiformes > Clupeidae > Alosa > Alosa sapidissima. The sequence goes on along the minus strand of NC_055979.1, from coordinate 21,712,061 downwards.
GGTATGTATATTATTGTTTGGGTGGACGTGGCATGGTCCTCACTTGCTCTCCATGATTTGCTCCAGCTCCTGGACCTTCCGGCACAGTTCCTCGGCCGGAGCGAGCATCTTCCCCACCTTCACAAAGAGGGCGGCCAGCTTGTTGCTGCGCAGAAAGCCTGCGGCTCTCCGCCTCAATCCGTGCAACACACACGCTTCCACCACCGCTGCAGACACAGATATTTTCACCAATATACACACAACAAACACATAGGTCACATAGTACGTGAAGAAGGGCACATACTGTATAAATAGCTGTTTTCTGTCTTTACAGGAAACAACATAGATTTCTAATCAATGAAATAGTTTAACATGGGTGCCCCTAAAGGAGTGGACCTCATATATAATCTTCTGAGGATGAATGCTTGTGAATGCAAACATACTGAATCCACAGTGTAGGCCTTTTTATGAGGCCTGCTGTCATGTCTTTATCCAACGCAGGGCAATGGCAGAATGCCGTTGAAATTTTCAATATCTCTAAATCTATGGGAGCGAAAATCTGTGTGCTTTTGCTTCTAATCTACACACACTCGTTCTCCGACGTCATGTCTAGAGTGGGAGGTGGTGGCATGTCACAGCATCTCGGTAGAAGAGCCGCGATCTGATCCCTGTCTGTTAAGTTCTGCAAATGTCACCACAGTCATTAGTATGACCAGGAAGCTCACACTTCCTGTGTCACCTTGACATCTCTCAAATGTGGCAATTAAGCCTGCCTGCTGACAAGCGCTCACTCAACATCACACTGATGAGTGCAAGACTGCCTGAGGATCATCAGGCATCGCCAGGGACACACAGACTGTATGGCTTTGATAATAAGAGTTTAATAACACAAGGTTAAAAATACACTGGCATGTCACTCCAGCAGAGGGCCTGGGTTTACAGGTACATCCAGACGGGAGAATGTGGATCCTGCTGACTAACACCTGCTAATGGAGCAAATGCTGTGTGATTCCTTGACACTTTGGTTTGCCTTCACAAATGGCATAATGGCTCTTGCAGCTACCAGCATACCCTATGGCTAGCACCTGGTAGACTAGACACTAGGCAGATTGGCATCTAACCACTGTTTTAAGAATAGGCTGTAGCCATCTAACTCACAATGAACCAAAAAGGCTAATCAATACCTAAATTTGAGATGAAAGTCCACAGAGCAGATACATACCACAGAATGAAATTATGTGACTGCTGTCCTCGTGCACAAACTTGCGGGTCACTGCTTCCTCCATTATCTGTTTCACCTGTTATAGATGATTGGGTCGGGGACAGTCATACAATCAGTTATTATTAAAATACTTTAAATATCTGACAAGATATTTCTGATAGGCTCTCTTAAAGTATTTGACACATTAGGAAAGGTGAGGGATATGATTGCCCAACACTGAAAATTACAACCAATTGAGCGTTCTTCAATGTGCCGGAGGGAACCGGGGTGAAAAACACCTTCCCAGACATGTCTTTTGACCTACCAGTTAGCCTACCTACCAGTTTGTGTTGATGACTGTTTACAGTGGACTGTGCAGTTGGTTGTACGGGCATCCACAGCATCAACTGGTTATTTACCAAATTAAATCTCACTTACTATTTTACTAGCCATTAACTCGTGGGCCTATCCATTACGAAATCACCTATAGCTGTGTGTTATGCCTAACAGTGGTCTAGATTTAGCGTCATCGAATCGTATACAAAGGGGCCTATGACTTGTAAAGCATCCTTTGCAACGATACATTGTCCACCTCTGACGCAGCTTGCTTGGCTATACGCTATGTGGTCTTAACGTCAGCGTGACTGCAACAATATGGTTTCTGTTCCTTTTGCAAATTATCGATATATTTTCTGCTGCAGCATTCATCACTCACCTCTTTTTTTACGCTGCGCAGCAGCCTCTGGCGAGTCTCGGTCTCTGATAAAACACAAACAAATCAGTATGGTATTCCAAAACAGGGATGAACAAATATCGTTGAGACGCACAGAAATAATATGGTTTACATCCACCTACCTCCCATTGCCAGCGATATGTTTTGCTATTTCCTCAGTTTGCTAGATCCTCCACTGCTGACTGAGGAAAATGAACGGAAACGTTAAAACAGATTCAGCAGCAATATTCTAAATGGCAATAAAAATGTCACCGTGACTCAACGTTGTTGTCACGGGTGTGGCGGGCTGTTTGGCCACGGTGTCACCGTGCACCTTAATTAAATATTACATCCAGCACAAAAACGACGCTATATCTTCATCCGTTCCATTGTCACCTTCATGCATGTACAGCGCACTTGACTGAGCGACGGCGATTTTCCCTATGCTGTAGCCTACCGTTCATAGGTTGGCTACGAGATACACACCCCCTTCACTCCACGGAACAGCCCGTACTAACATGAATCATTGAAGGATTCAACATGTCTGTCAGTGTTTTCAATGAACCAAAAGATGCGCCTTCAGAAGTCATACAAATTACATAAGCTGGAGCTCAACACATTACGCGGGAATGAACATGATATTAGTAAACATTAAGTATATCATATATATTTGCTGGCATGTAAAAGGCATTTTTTAAGACTAATGAATTTAATAACAACAATTTCCATTTGATCTCTCACAATTAGTCTCTTCCAGTGAGCTCCCTTCTCACTCTGTGTTAGGCTACTGTTATTTGAAATTCAGTTGTGATTCTATGATTGCCCTGGATATGCCCTCCGTTAATGAGGACCCCCAAGACCAGTTTGGCCTAAAGTGGACTGCATACTGGCACTGACATGAGTGTCAGCCACATTCTGTCACTTGTCCTTGCACATAAGCTAAGCATCCGATAAACGATGCATTTTATTGAGTGGCGAGGCCAAAGCCAACAAATGAACAGCAGCAGTGCAAGCAAAGATCCTTGATTACCAACCACCCTCTCTGGTGTAAGTCAGTGTTCTGTGCTGCAGGGTATTGAAAACAATGGAATCAAACATCAGAGGCGGAGTGTGCACTCTGGCTCTCATGTCAGCACATGTGTGCTTTCCTCTTGAGTTTGCTGATCACACCTACAGTAAGCTCTCTACCTGCCACCTCAGTGAGAGGAAGAATTTGGACACATACGTCTATAGTATACCATATATGTTTCTATATTTATTCATTTATTATAGGCCTATGTACCCTATAAATCCAGAGTTCTCGCCAGAGCACAATTTGAATTTGCTCAACAAATCACTCTGGCACATTACCCATGCTGTTGGAGCCTAACTGCACCAATCACATCGGTGTATCTGATATAGGCGGGCCAGAGGTGAACTAAACAGACGACGGCAGCGCTGCTACGTCGAAGTCCGGAATCAGTCAGTAAACATTGGTCGTAGTGCTATCCAATTTGGTGCAGTGATATCTTCAAATGCATGCTTGGTGCCGCCCCTCGTCCAACTCCACTTACTCGTAGCCAGACCCTAAATCTTTCTGGATTTGGGTCTGGATTTCCAGGCTATCGGTAGCCTGATGAGCCAAACACACATCAAGATGTAGGGTCTGGGAACTTACCATAGGCACTGCTCAATCGAGGGGCGGGATAAACGGTTGTCTTTCAAATTTCCTCTGCACGCAATAGGATAGCGCCACAACTCATGAGTCCCATGTATTTTCCCACCAGCGGAAAGCTTGGCTAGTTGTTCAAACTTTTGCCAATTTAAAAAAAGCTAAACTCAAGTCGCGATTCAAAGACCGCTGTTAACCAACAGCAGCATCCATCTTCTATGTTTTCAAGTAGCAGGAAATTCACACGGAACCGTCGCCAACTCGATGTGATTGGCCTGATAGAAGTTGAATATATCCAGCTCGCAAGCCATCAGAGAGAGTTGCTAGACTACCCTGGCTGCAAATTACATTTGCTGCCGCTAGGGTGCGTCTAGATTTCTAGGCTAAGGCTATAGGCCTATGTGCCTTTACACTTGCAGGGGCTACTGCCCTTTTTGGGATGGCCAGCAGGAGGTGCTCATACTGCAGGCGTTTGTTCAGGGTTTGCTGCTGGAGCAGTTGAGGGGGCCTGGCACCCATGGCTCTCAGGCTGCTGCCCTGGACGAGGCCAAGCCAGTAGAGCATGTTTAGTGGAGCATTTTCTAGACAAGAGAGGAGGTGGAAGTAACCTGCTAGGCAGCAAAGACAGCTGTCATCATCCAAAGCGAGGTCCCCGGCAGACAGCAAAAGAGTGCTGCTGAAGTGGTACAGACGTCCAATGCCAGCATCACACAGCGTAGCCCCTAAGCCAGTGTTAATCTAGAGCAGGGTGATACATTGAAATGACCATTGCCCTTAACCTGCCAAGCTCTGGTGGACACATCATCTCCCAGAGCGTTGCAGAACGCGCTGAAAGCCAAAGACCACTTGGCTGGGTGTGTGCTCTTGGAGTTCACAGACATCTTTGCTGCCAGAGATGAAGACTGCACACACACCAGATTGGTCAAGCATGATATCAACACTAGAGATGCCTGCCCAGTCTGTCTTCATCAGGAACAGCTGTCCCTTGCTAAGCAGACAGCAGCTGTGCCGAAGATTGATAGAAGAGAGATGACAGAAGCAGGTGGAGTTGAACCCAGAGGTATGTGCCTGAACACCGCATTCTCCATTGACCAGCGGCTCAAGCAGTTCAAAGTTCTGCCATTTGGGCTTTGCAGAGGGCTGGGCACTAGATCTAGAGACCAAGGCTCTGTACTCGCAGTGGCCCTGCCTCAGAATCCAGGGTGGGCTTGTGTATGACCACTGACAGTCACCTGGGGACTACCGCGATATCCTGAATCCTGGAGTCGGTCCCCGGTTTGGTGGGGGCGAGCTACCTTCGAAATTCCAAGCAATCTCTCTGGTTGTATTGGTCGGATGGACTGTCATCAGTTAAAAGTTAAAAATGAAAGTTAACTGATATTTAGTAGACACAGCAACACAGGCTCGCACTGGCATGTTCGGGAATTTGAACCTGGGTCGCCTGACTGTCAGTTGGTGATGCTACCACTGCTCCATCACACCCACACATGGAGTTCCATATGTCCACCAGTGTGAACACTGCACAGCCAAGAAGGGGCCAAAATACAGCACTCCCATATTCCTCTCCAGCAGTATCAGGTGGGCTTGTTTTATCTGCTGCCAACCTGTCCCAGTGGCCATGGATTACATCACAAACTGACTAGACGCATGCAGTCCCCAAGTATGGTCACCACTGCTGGTACTGGAACGTCTGGTTGCCAAGATGTTTTGCCACCCATTACGATACATCCATAGTATGACGGCTTATCCGGGAGTATAAAAAAGGCTTAAATTCCTCCGGGGGACCCCTAGAGTGATGGTTTAACTGTTAGACTACTCCACTACATCCCCAGAGAGACAGTTTAACCATTCTCTGTCAACCCAGTTTGTCATTGTCACCACCTGCCGCTGACAACATGCATCTGCCCCTGATCTTATGTCTGTAGTGGATGGCAGTCCAAAAGTGCACTCACTGGGCACACAGGGGAGAGTTGTACACCCCCATGGACTTAGTGCCTTCCTTCAGAGCCGGAGGCAAGGAATGGGGGTGAGCCCAGGGTGGAATACTACTTTAACCTAGAGCTGCTGCAAGACTAGCACAAGTTGGCCAGGCGCTCATTGACAGAGGCTGGGGCTTGTAAGAAGAGGGCCTATGACCTTGAGACGTAGTTGCCAGGGACCTACAGACAAGGTTGTTCAGACAGAGAATATCGGTGGTGGTCCACCAAGACCGACTGCACCCCAACCGCTGGCTTGTCCAGATGAAGACAAGACTTCTGTGACCAAATTTGTTTGTGGGCCAGCTCTCGTCCTTGGCAGCAAATCCACGCGGGCTATGGAGAGGGAGAAACAGCCAAAGCCCTTGATATGGGGATGGGGGGTGCTTCATTTAGCAAACTGTAGGGCTAACATAAAAAAAACTCTTCTCAAATTTAAGGATCTAAGTGTCTAGACAGGACATGATGAAAATACTCTAGATGTCAAATATCAAATTGCAATGAGACTCAAATGTGAATTGTAAGGTAACACTTCATCACATTCTAATCCTGAACTCATCTCAACAAGTCCTGTTGCACGAAATATCCACTTATAGCAGATGTAGTAATCTGACATGCCAAAGATCCCTCCAAAAATAGTAGGCCTAGGCTAAGGCCTCATATAAACACAGCACAGATGACAGCCAATGTGTACAGTGAAACAGGCTTTTAAGAATTTTACGAAACAGCCTCTTTCATTTTCCAGCTCAGACAGAAAAAAGAAATTGGGAAATTTGTTTACAGGCCAAAGCAAATAGGTGGGCATTACCTACTTGCTTTAATATCCACAGAAGCACAGCGCACTTTATAGCGTAAACAGGCACTCAAGGCATCTGACAGACTGTGCTTGTGTGGTTATGGATATGACGTTAGACAAAACAATTGGCTTGGTAGGTTTGCAGAGATCAGCCATATGATATAGTCAGTGGATATAGGCTGTTGCCGAAATAACTGCATTTGACAGTTCGTGCGTCTTGCTCATGAATCACACTTCGGTAGCTGTGCGTGCCACTAGCTAGAGTGGAAGCAGTTCGAAAATATATATTCAAGGACTCAAACGTCCAGCGCAATGCATGCGTACACTGCTGACGACTGTGCGCGTAACCGTCCCGACCCGACCCGTCTCTGTCAGCGCGCCTATGATTCACCAGCTGATGTTCACTTCCCGTTGAGGAAGTTGACTTGAAAAAAGTGGAGAAGAAAAGAAGGGCAGCCCACAATACATGGAGCAGTGCGATTCCTTAGCTTTTTAAAAACGAAATCCCTCTCAATGGTTAGTAATACTCATGTAGAATCTCATGAGTACAGCGTCAAAACTTGTTTTCATCAAGGATACAACTGAAAAGGATGTCAATGCGGCCTCGGAACAGAGACGTTTGCGCTGATTGCAGCGCTCCTGGTAAGGAAAACCTCATAACACAACGGAGCTAATAATGCATATCAGCTAACAATTACCCAGATGCAAAGATGAGACAAAATGTTGTCTCTGTTTACTCGTGCGTGATTCGGAGTGAGTGGTATCAGTCTGAAAGCGTCTGTTTGGTATGCATTTATTAACAACCCTTCATCGTCACGTTAAACTATTGACTGGGCAATCAACTTCCCTGCTAATATGACTAGCAGGCTATGATAGCATGCTAATAGTGGAGGGTGTTTTCTAATGTTAGATTGCTTATGGACAATTTACGATTCAGCCATAATGGTAGTGTAGTTACTTGACGCGATTATGAATGGAACATAATTTGAATGGCTTGTTTTCGTAAACCTCTACTGCGCAGAATTTCGTGTTCTGTGAAATAGGGTTTTCGTTATATTGGCTAGCTTACTAGCTAGCTTACTTGCTTGGTATCTTATTTTCATGCAGCATGTTGCCAATAATAATGAATTGGATCGGACATAGAGCTAAGATGATTTACTTGAGCATGTAGGCTCCCTACGTGCCTGTATGGTGAATGGCTATTCTGAGGTAGAATATCAAAATACCAGCAGCAGTCCTGGTTTGATTTTATGCTGCTGGTCTTTTGAAGTCAGCCGTCAGATTGCAGTGTCAAATCCCTCCAGTAAGTCTCTTAAGCTTGTAATCCAATGGAAAAGCCAGAGGCAGGTCATTTACAACAGTAACATTAGTATAATAACAGCCTTCAGAAATTGTCATATCATAACTCAGGTGGAACTCCGGTGTGTGTGTGTGTGTGGTCTGCAGGGCCAACATGGGCATCGGTGAACCGTGGTGTCCTCATCTGTGATGAGTGCTGCAGTATCCACCGCGGCCTGGGCAGGCACAGCTCCCAGGTCCGACACCTGACACACACGTCATGGCCGCAGTCCCAGCTGCAGGTAAGCCTGCAATCATTATCTGCAATAATTATCTTCTAACACAAACAAGTACAAAATGTGACTGCTATTTCTAATGTAGTATACCAAATTGTGTAGTTTCGTTTTAAAATAGCTCATTGGTTTTCTGTGTTGACATGCTTATTTTATCATTACCACATGTGGTTATCAGGTGCATGTGGTTCTCAGTAATGCACACAAATGTTTGTATGCTTTTAAACTTGGTAATGCAAGACACACTGCATTTTCTACAGATGGTTCAGACATTGTACAACAATGGGGCGAATTCCATTTGGGAGCATAGTCTTCTGGATCCCTCCTCTGTGATGACTGGGAAACGCAAAGCCAATCCTCAAGACAAAGTACAGTGAGTACAAAGCTGAACGCTCTCCAAATGAGATGTCCTGAGAGCAGATGCCAGCTGTGCATTCCCTGACGTTTGTGCATTGTTGTGAATACAGTGAATGGTTCAGGGTTGAGGAAAGTAATTGCAGTTTGCAGCATTCCTTGAGAAGGAATGTCAAATAATTAAATCACAATGGTGTTTTTTTCCCCTCCTAACCATTTTCCTGTTAAATTCTATACTTCTCTTTCCACAGCCCCAACAAAACAGACTTCATTAAGGCAAAATATCAGATGCTGGCCTTTGTGCACCGGATGCCCTGTCGTGAGGATGACAGCGTCACTGCAAAAGACTTGAGCAAGGTTGGTGAGATTGTCATTTTGGATGTAAAATGAAAATAAAGGAATTGATTCATCCAGTTGCTGGACAACTAGAAATGTGTGGCTGACTGTAGTCCATTTAGATGATTTGCATCCCACGTAACCATGCTTCTCAGAATCTTCATGATTTGATGACTTAATTCACCTCATGAAGTGAATGTTTACTGAAGCACGGCAAGTCCTGCTGGATCACATGACTCACCTGGCTTTTTTTTGTATTTGCACAAATGCAAATCTTTATACATGCTAGCACTAAATCACTCCTTATCACTCCTCCAATTCTCCAGCAACTTCACTCTAGTGTGAGGACGGGCAATCTGGAGACTTGCCTACGGCTGCTGTCTTTGGGAGCACAGGCCAACTTCTTTCATCCTGTAAGTCCTGACTTTTCCACTCACTCTCAAGACATGAAATGCACTATGGCACTTTGAAAAGTTTCCTTTTGGCTACTCATCTTTATCTTCCTTCCCGTACCTATATTGGAAATATATACATCAAACTCTTACATTACTAGTTGTTTTGGTATTGAATGTATGTCAGTTTCTATCCAAGAGCAACCAGTATTATCTTTTAAGTTCCATATGAAATGTATTAAAACATTGAATCACAAATATTAATTGACCAGCGCTGCTGTACACATTGCAATATCTATTGAGTCAACAGCTAAATATCGTTGTGATATTGAATTGGAAATCTCTAGCACTTTACCCTCCTAGTATTGGCATGTTTATGTATTTGTTCCAAATTCCTGTGCGTCATGTTTTTGTGTTATTGTTATTGTTTTTGTGTTATTGTTATTGTTTTTGTGTCTGTTATTGCTTGTCCACTGCAGGAGAAAGGGAACACTCCTCTACACGTGGCCGCCAAAGCAGGCCAGCTTTCTCAGGCTGAGCTCTTGGCTGTGTATGGGGCCGACCCAGGTGCCCCTGATGCCAACGGCCTCTCACCCATCGACTATGCCAGGTAACCACTCCTCCCCTTGTGGTCCGCTGTGATCTCTGAACGTTTCTGTCAACTTAAGGTTTTTATGTTTTGCAGTTTAGCTGGCCAGGCACATTTTTATCCTAAGAAAGTGTACATTTCCCTAATTTGTTGATTTAACAATATATTTACAAAATAATTGTGAGCATGGGTGTTAGTGTTCAACTAGCACATTTTTACTAAATCTCTCAAAACTACTGTGTTGGGAGTTTGTGTCTGACTCCTATGCCTCTCTCCTCGTGTGCCCCAGGCAAGCTGGTCACCATGATCTTGCTGATCGGTTGGTAGAGATCCAGTTTGAGCTCACAGACAGGCTGGCATTTTATCTGTGCGGAAGGAAACCAGGTGAGCATTTTCATTTACTGGGACGTTCGCCTTTAAAGAGATGGATTTCAAATGTTATTGTCTGTAATGAGTAACAGCTTTCATTATTTTTATTTTTCTATTTTAATGAGTTGTATGTAATCATTGTAAACTTATTGGAGCTTTTATCATATGAAGAAATAACTCTTGGGTATCGTGTTTTAGATCATAAAAATGGACAGCATTTCATCATTCCACAGATAGCTGACAGGTAAGGAGAACATATTGAATGCTTTTAAATAGAAATCAAATAACAATGTCAGTGATTATTTAAACTGCAGTAGTAAAAGTCTCAGTAGATATACACTAATAATGAAATATCTAACCTTATTGAGACTTAAATCTCTTATGCTTGCATTGAATGGATAAGGAATGAGTAAGTATGTTTATAGACTAAATAAATACTCATAAATGTTCACTAACTCGGTGACCGGAGTCTTTTAACATAAGTCTTTCCTTTCTGTCTTGTGGCTAGTGGTCTGGATTTGTCTGAATTGGCAAAAGCGGCAAAGAAGAAGTTGCAGTCCGTAAGTTGATCGTGTAGCTGATCAACTGTATGCTAGCTGTACTCCTCTCCTGGTTGGACCTCCTTATGTATCTGTTGTGTTTTATTCAATTCCAGCTCAGCAACCACCAGTTTGAGGAGTTAGCCATGGACGTGTATGATGAAGTGGACAGAAGGGAAACTGATGCTGGTAAATGGAGAGGCAAATGGCAGGAAGCCACTCACAGCGCATGTGTCGGTGTTAATTACAATAAAATTGTCAGGACACCGAGACTGTGTTAGACATTCATTTACCACTTTCAACTTGTCGCTTTTGTGTCTCAGTATGGCTGGCCACGCAGAATCACAGCACCCTGGTGACAGAAACGACTGTGGTCCCTTTCCTTCCGGTCAACCCTGAGTACTCTTCCACTAGAAATCAGGTGTGCAGAAACCCTTTCTATGCTCACCACTTCTAAACCTGACTTTTTATTTTTTTTAAACCTGACAACTGAAAGTTTCTTGGCGCAGTAAATGTACTTCGACAAAGACTAATTTAATATTCCATTAACATTATGTTAGTAAATGTACATCTTGCTCAGCAGTTCAAGAAAAGCAAATTAATATCTGGTTGATTCATTGTTTTTAACAATTCAGGGTCGTCAGAAACTGGCTCGATTCAATGCTCATGAGTTTGCCACTCTGGTCATCGATATTTTAACTGATGCCAAACGTCGCCAACAGGGGACCTCTTGTGAGAATGCCAAAGGTAATCAGTCTTATTGATCCTTTTTCAGTTTCTTGTGCCAACTGGTGCACCAAGATATCCACTCACATTTAATCTGCTATTTCCTTTTTTTTACACTGCTGACTTCGCTTGTCATGGAATTGATCTGACAAGATATTTAAACTGTTGATGAGCACATTTGAATATTGTTTCTGATCCTCCTTCATCAAGTTAGAGGGAAAGACAGTTAAAAGGTAGTAAAGAGCCAAGTGCCATAGCTCACTCTGGTCTGACAGCCGTTGCCATGTTGTGCTCAGAAAACGTGGAGCTTATCCTGAAGGGCATTGACAACCGGCACGGTAGCGAGAGTCAGGACGTGGACCAGCCAGATTACGATAGCGTGGCGTCTGACGAGGACACGGAGAGGGAACCGGCTTCTGGGAAAGAGGAACGGACCAAGGTATGGAGAAGTCTCAGTAGGGGTCAGTTACAAGGAGGCTACACCGGGCTCGTGGTCCGTTTGCGTTGAGTCTGCCGCAACAAGTAGCTTCCACTATAATGCGTGAAACTGGCTACACCAGACGTGATGGCGGTGCATACATTAAAAAAATTAGACCAGTCTTCTAAAACTATTTTTACGCTCTGCAAACAGAGTGCTTCAGTTACGTCCCCGATGTAGCCTTTTTGTTGTGTGAAAAATAGAAAGAGGTTGGAGGGTATTGTTATAATGTGCAGTGAAATCGCAGGCACTAAATTCAATGACCTCTTTAAACTGTGCAATGTCAGAACCACAAAAAAAAAGCCCAGGCAATCGTTGTTGACCCAAGCATTCCCTTCATGGGGGCATGGCAAGGGAGTATTTCATGGGAATATTTAACATTATATGTCCGATGTCCTTCAGAGCTCGGAGTCCTCTGACCTGTCGGATGGCCCAATCACGGTCCAGGAGTTTATGGAGGTCAAGAGCGCTCTCAACGCCTCGGAGGTGAAGATCCAGCAGCTGCTGAAGGTGAACTGTCACCTGAGTGAAGAGTTGAGGACGATGCAGAACAAGGTACTCAAATGCCGGTCAAAGTCAAATATAGTGGATGTTCAGAAGCACTTTGCCTGTAGTTACTGACTCACTTTCTTCAAAGAGGCAGTCACTTTGATCACAGTGATTGATCAAGTTATGGGTGCATTTGACTCCAAAATAATCTGTTGCAGCCCCTGGTGCCGTGTCTGTTAGCTTCAATAATGTGAAAAACTATGATGACCACCACCGCCCTCTGCATTGCAGAACTTCCTGGTATTGTTTGATGTGAATGACAAGTTTGTGCGGCTGTGAACAATATGCTTATTTTAGAGAATGATGTTGCCAAGGCTGAATGCATGCTATGGCTATGTTTAGACTGAGGAGGAAGTGGTTTGTCGCTGATCTGTCTGTTTTCTCACTGCAACTTGTTCTCCGGGTATGTTATTGGGCAATTATTAGGTATTCATTTGAAATAAAAGGTCAGACAATATTTTCGTTTTATGGTCTTCTACGAACATTGATACAGTAAGTAGAACGTTTAAGCTACATTGTAGACTGGTCGAAACCTAAAACAAGTACCCACATCAGTTCTGTTTATGTGAGCTAAACAGTCATGTAGGCCAACTAACGGAACCGTTCCCACCAGCGCCAGCACTTCTCAACCACCTGCCCCCTTCGTTTGTTTTCCCCTAATTCTGTTTGCACTGTAAGCAGAGGAACCAGATTATCTGCTCCACTCTTTGCAAATAAGACATGGGAATTGTTTACAAACATCACTCTCACTCAATGTTTATTTGACACCCCCCCCCCCCCCCCCCTTTCTGTGTTTTAAGACCAAACTGAAGAAGTCAGTCCACTGGATACTTCCTACAATTGTTAGGCAATTGTTATTGTGAGGGAAAAAAACACTTTTCACCAATACACATATGGGCTGATCTAGTGCCTCTATAAAACAAAGTTCCGCCTTAACTAATGTAGACATTATGGCAGAATTGGAAATTATGATCATTCAGATGACCTACCAGTTGTGAAATGTATATATCACTTTTTTGATATGGCAGCGTTTCTAGAGTGAAAATCTTGAAAGCCTACAGTACCAGAATGCTTGAGTACTCATCCGCAGAGCTTCTGCAGATATACAAGCAGGGTTCCTCAAACATATATTTAGAATTAACAGTTTCACTTCAGTTACAAAATTTCCTTACTGTGGTCCACTTGCTGATTAGCCAATTCAGATGGTGGCCACCAAATGCATTACCTGGGGAGAACATGTACTGTCTGAACTTTTTATTGTAGGGCAATTCCACGCAAAACTGTCACGTCCATAACGCCAACTAAATACCATGGCATTGTGTTGGCGTTATGGATGTGACAGTTTTGTGCGGAATTGCCCTGTATTTGTAAGGGTTAGGGTTTGGTGTGGTTTGGTCCAGTTAGCCTTAAGCTCATTTGCATCTACAGTCCCCGTTGGAAGCTGCAACCTCCACAACTCTAGTCTCGCTTGAATTTCCCCTTGGGGATCAATACAGTATCTATCTCTCTCTCTCTCTCTCTCTCTCTCTCTCTCTCTCTCTCTCTCTCTCTCTCTCTCTCTCTCTCTCTCTCTCTCTCTCTCTCTCTCTCTCTATCTATCTCTCTCTCTATCTCTCTCTCTCTCTCTCTCTCTCTATCTCTCTATCTCTATCTCTCTCTCTATCTCTCTATCTCTCTCTATCTCTCTCTATCTCTATCTCTCTATCTCTCTATCTCTCTATCTCTCTATCTCTCTCTATCTCTATCTCTCTCTCTATCTCTCTATCTCTCTCTCTCTCTCTCTCTCGAGTGCATGCTGGGATTGCGTGAGTGCCGTGAGTGTGAGTACGACTGAACGCCGTCTGTGGCTATCTTTAAAACTCTATCTTTTGTTTGTCCTTATATGTGTTGTATCATTGTTTTTTATCTTATTGTTGGGACTTAGTGTGGTTGACTGTTTTGGGGTTGGAAGTGAAGCAGAACCCCCGCACCCGGCTTACAGCTGGTCGGGGTGTAACAATGGAATTTGAGGCCTTGACACGTCGTCACGGCGTGAAGGTGATCTCTGATGTTAGTGTGGAGGTTTGTAGTTTGGCCATTGGAGAAATTGTGGGTCACGGTAATATTGTATCAGCTTCGCGAATGAAGAATGCTGTTGTTGTTTTCCTAAACAGTATTGCCAAGGCAAATGACATTGTCCAAAGTGGTGTTGTGCTTAATGGCACGTTCAATCCTGTTGTACCCCTGAGTTTGCCCTCGACTAAGATTGTCATTTCGAATATTCCCCCGTTTCTTTCTGACCGATTAATTAGCACTGAGCTTTTGCGTTATGGTAAACTTGTTTCCCCAATCAAGAAAATTCCAATTGGCTGCAAATCGCCATTACTTAAGCATGTTGTCTCCTTTAGGAGACAAGTTTACATGATCCTAGACAGCGGTGATGAGCTCAATTTGACTTTCCGTTTTAACGTTGACGGGTCTTATTATATAGTTTTTGTGACATCTGATACCGCCATGAAATGTTTTGGTTGTGGGATGATCGGACATCTTGTTCGCGCGTGCCCATCTAAACCTCACAGTGAGGATGCTGGAGGGCGAATGCCAGCAGCAGCCAGTGCCGAAGGAGGCGAACCTACGACAGGTGGGTCTGTGGCGGAGGAGTCTGCCACAGTCGGGGATAATCAACCCGAGCCTAGCAGCTCGGTGTCTACGGCAGATAGGCCTGAGCTTGCGGGGACATCCACCACTACTGTGTTAGGTAGGGCTGAGTTTATGGTGGAGGAGTCCGCTGTGACTGAGTCCGATAAAACCACCGAAAAAACCCCGGCGATTGCGCCTGTACTGGCGATCGTTACAGAGGATAAATCCTCTGCAGCCGAGTCTGCATTTGAATTGGTTTCACCAACGATTGCCTCAGCTGTGTCTGATGTGACTGTTGAGGAAAAGGCTGATGAGTCAGAGTCTTTGCCGAGTGGGAGTGAGCCTGGTGGTGCGTCTGCTGCTGCGGGTAGGCCTACGTCCGCCTCAGGTGGGTTAACGCACTTACTAACTTCAGACCCGAAACTAAAAGTAGCCCGTAAAACTGCTCCGTGCGTGTCAGATGGTAGTGACATGGAGGCCGAAACAACTGTTTTTAAAATACCCAAAAGGAAATCTAACCGTAGCGATGATCACAGCACAAAAAAGCAGGCTAAACAGAAAGAACATGCTAACTATACCGAGTCGGACAGTGATGGCTATTCCACCGATTCGAGCAGGTTTTCCTGGTCTGGTAGCGATAATGTGATGGTGATGTACAGTGCTAGAGACATTAGTAATTTCTTGGCTGATACAAAAGGGAAAAGGGGGGTTCGAGTCGAGGATCATTTCCTTGACAGTATGCAGTTTATAAACGATGTCTGTCATCATAGACAGGAAGGGGCCTTTGATGACCGGGAACTTCACCGTCTACGGAAACTTATTGGTAAACTTAAGAAAGAAAATAGCGATGCACTCGCGGATTAACTGCAGCTTTCTCTTCCATCACGTGTTTTTTCTCTGTCTCTTTCTTTCTTTATATGAACATATGAACAATATTAGGATTACTACCCTTAACATTAACGGAGGAAGGGACTTTAGAAAAAGAGCTCAAATTTATGAGCTTTTACAGCAAAAGGCAACAGATGTTGTGTTTTTACAAGAGACACATAGTGATATCAATAACGCTACAGATTGGGCAAGAGAGTGGAATGGGCTGACTATTCTCAGCCATAACACGTCTGACAGTGCTGGAGTGGCACTGTTGTTTTCATGCAGCTTTATTCCCCTGTCATACAGCATTGAAGAAGTGATTAAGGGGAGGCTTCTAAAAGTACACGCTACGTTTGAGAATGACGTTTTTGTTTTCATGTGTGTTTATGCACCGACCTCCGCCACAGATAGAGTAGCTTTTCTTAAAACGTTGAATGCCTCAGTGAAGAACTGTAGTGATAATGAACTCCTTATCCTAGGCGGCGATTTTAATTGCACAGAGGCAAGACTTGATCGGAATCATGCTGAACCCCACATGGTTTCACGTAGCCATCTCATTGAGGTGATAGTTGAGAGTAACTTATGCGATATTTGGAGGAACCTGCACCAAAGTGAGAGGCAGTACACTTGGGCACACTACAGGGGAAACACGATGTCATTAGCTAGGCTTGACCGGTTTTATACTTTTAGACATCATATGAACAAATTTAGATCTTGTACCATTCACCCTGTTGGTTTTTCTGACCACAGCATGGTGATGTGTAACATAAGTGCAAGTAATGTTAAACACAAGAGTGCATACTGGCATTTCAATGCATCACTTTTAGATGATTTCAATTTTAAAGAATGTTTTATTTATCTCTGGAATATACTCAAGGCAGACAAGGAGCTTTACTCCTCACTGTCTCAGTGGTGGGATATAACAAAAACTAAAATTAAACAATTCTGCCAAGGTTACACTTGCAATGTCACAAGAGGCATAACCATGTCCCTCAAGAACCTTGAAGTCGACATAATTGAAATGCAGAACCTGATGGGAACATCTGGTACTGGGCAGTACACTGAGGCTTACAACACAAGGAAGGTGGCATTATCTGAACTAATACGGCTCAAAGCTCAAGGCGCATTGATTAGATCACGTTTCAGAAACATCTCAGAGATGGATGCTCCCTCCAAGTTCTTTTTCAATCTTGAAAAGAAAAATGGTCAAAAAAGATATATTCATGCTCTACGGGCCCAGTCTGGCACCCTAGTGACTAACACGATTGAGATACGGAAGCTAGCTGTTCTCTTTTATGCTGATCTGTACAAAAATGAGCACAATGAACACCCAGATGTGGAGGCTGATTTTTTTCAGAATTCACCCACACTTTGCGAGGATTCAGTCACGATGCTTGGTGAAGATATATCCTTAGAGGAGCTTCACAATGCCCTTATGGCTATGGAGAATGGGCGGGCACCAGGCATTGACGGATTGTCTGTTGAGTTCTATAAGGCCTTTTGGCCAGTTCTGGGTGAGGACTTTCAAGAGGTGCTCACTGAATGTTTAGGTAGGGGGGAGTTACCACTATCTTGTAAGAGAGCAGTGCTCACCTTACTACCAAAAAAGGGCGATCTGAACGAGCTGAAGAACTGGCGTCCAGTCGCTCTGCTCTCTACAGATTACAAGATTTTTTCTAAAGTTTTGGCCACTAGATTGGGGAAGGTCATGGCAGAGGTTATACACATAGATCAAACATACTGTGTACCTGAGCGGTCCATCTTTGATAATATCCAACTAGTCAAGGGTGTCTTAGACGTCTCCAATCTACTTGGTCTCAGAACAGGTCTCATCTCTTTAGACCAAGAGAAGGCCTTTGATCGCGTTGAGCATGCTTATCTGTGGAAAGTCCTGACACACTTTGGTTTTAGTAGGAATTTTATAGCAATGATCCAGGCCCTGTATTGTAATATTGAAAGTGTCTTGAAGATCAACGGTGGTTTGTGCGCTCCCTTCAGAGTTCAAAGGGGTGTACGACAAGGTTGTTCTCTATCTGGAATGCTGTATGCATTAGCCATTGAACCCCTGTTAAATAAGCTGAGGGCTAAGCTCTCTGGGTTTTCAGTGCCTTTGTGTCACGATGTGTTTAAGGTTTCAGCCTATGCTGATGATTTAATTGTGATGGTCAGTGAGCAAAAGGACATTGACATGTTAACCAACATAATAGGCACCTTTGGTTTGATTTCATCTGCAAAGGTGAATTGGAACAAAAGTGATGCTTTTCTTTTTGGGGACTGGTCAGGGGTACAGCTAAGGCTTCCTACTGGCCTTGAATGGAAAAGGGGTGGACTTAAGTACCTAGGAGTCTATTTGGGAGATCAGGACACCATGAGGAAAAACTGGGAGGGGGTTCTGGAGAAAATTAAGGGCCGATTAAACAGGTGGAAATGGATCCTTCCACACGTTTCCTACAGGGGGCGTGTTCTTATCGCCAATAACCTTACTGCTTCCTCTCTGTGGCACAGATTAGCCTGTATTGATCCTCCAACAGACTTTTTAGCTACCATTCAAGCTCTATTAGTTGATTTTTTTTGGGACAATCTGCACTGGCTACCCCAGAGCATGCTGTACCTGCCTAAAGATGAGGGAGGGCAAGGGCTTGTGCAGTTGTCTAGCAGAGCCGCAGCCTTCCGTCTTGCGTTTCTGCAAAGGTACCTTACGGGTCCACAAGATCTGATTTGGAGGCCTTTGGCGAGTGTAATCCTTCGGACAACAGGAGGATTGGGATTGGACAAAACACTTTTCTGGACGGATACTAAGAGACTGAATGTATCATCATTGCCGTCTTTTTACAGAGGACTGTTTGCTATCCTGAACTTTTTCAATATGCAAAGAACTGGAACTAACACGTCACTGCATTGGCTTCTGGAAGAGCCTTTGGTTTATGGCTCCCGATTTGACATCGCTGGGAGCGAGAACCCCACACTGACAAGGATACTATGTGACTCTGGTGTTGTCAAGATTAGACAGTTAGTGGACATTGCAGGGCCTGATCTGGTTTGTTCTGAGGAACTAGCATTGCGCCTGGGGATAAGGTCCATACGTGTCATCAACAAACTGTTGGGTAGGTGGAAGGCACTCCTTACGGCTGAGGAATGTGAAAGACTAAAACAGTACTGTTTGGGGTTAGACCCTCCTGATCAGGAGGATCCTTTTCTCAATGTATGTGTTAGGCCAAAACTGGGTGACTGTGCAGGGGTTATTTTGGAGAATAAAGAACGAACAGAGATTGTTTTGGATGACTTTTGCAGTAAACCTCTGTACAAAATGTGTGTTATTGTTCTAAACAAACAGAAATTGAATGCGAGAGTTGACACTCCTTGGCGAAATGTTCTGGGTCTAGATGATACTGTAAAACCTGAATGGAGGGCACTCTATAAACCACCGTTGAGGAAACAAGTCTGTGATTTGCAGTGGAGAGTTCTCCATGGTATTGTTGCAATTAATGCGTTTGTGTCCATCATAAACCCAGGGGTTTGTCAGGACTGTCCTTTTTGCTTTCAGAGGGAGACAGTGTTTCACTGTTTCTCGCAATGTTTGAGGTTGTCACCTTTGTTTAGGGTTTTAGAAGGCCTTTTTCAAGTTTTTGATGAAGCTTTTTCTTTGCAAATATTTGTTTTTGGTTTTGAATATACCCGGTCACACAGAGTAAAATGTCAGTTGATTAATTTCCTTTTGGGCCAAGCAAAAATGGCCATTTACATAAGCAGGAGAAACAAAATGGTCACCAATCTAGATGCTGATGTTGTAAATGTTTTCTCAAGATTGGTCAAATCTAGTGTGCTGACTGATTATTACTTCTACAAACATATGCAAACTCTTGAAACATTTGTTGATAAATGGTGTTATGGAGGTGCAATATGCTCTGTGATTAATGAGGAGATAGAATTTTGTTCTGCTTTTGTGTAAGGCCCAGTTATTTTACTTTTTTTGAGCTGTGACTGACGTGACCTTGAGTTGTTAAGACTGTTGTACAATAAAGCGCAATTCAAAATCAAATCTCCCTCTCTCTCTCTCTCTCTCTCTCTCTCTCTCTCTCTCTCT
>NC_055979.1:21486638-21662993 GCF_018492685.1 Alosa sapidissima | reverse complement strand
CCACATACAGGCAGAGGCTTTAAAAGCCTGTAATGACTGACCTGTGGTAACTGGACCACTACGTGATTCCCTTTCATAAATGTGTGGAGGACCTTCCAACAAGTCAACATGTGGAAGGTACTCAAACCACAATAATTTTAAAAGCTTAAACATCTTCTTTTTTTTAAAAACCAAACCTGTACTTCCACTTTTATCAGTTACTAGAGCTTTCCAAGAACTGTTACATCCATTCCCATTAGACACACACACACACACACACACACACACACACACACACAAACAGGCTTCAGTAAGACTCCTCAGAGCCTGTGTGCTGTGCTGTAAATGAGCAGGGAGATGGCCACCTTAGGCAGAGGGACCTGCGGGTCCTTCAGGTAAACAGAGTGAGAGGGCTGCCCGAGGCAGTGCCTGCGGCAGGCAGGGGCCGTCTGCTTCAGCATTTAACAGACAAGATGCTGCGCTGATCCCTGATGAATATTTAATCACACAGGGGCCCCATGGATGGATGTGTGTGTGTGTGTGTGTGTGTGTGTGTGTGTGTTTGCATGAAGGGGGGGGGGGGGGGTTGAATGTGTGTGTGTGTGTGTGTGTGTGGTAATTGGTACAGTGGTAAAGACATAGAACACTCCAATAGTGACTGCAGAGGACTAATCCTTTTTTTCTTCCTTGAAATTGGTGCCTTTTCCACTGCCCATAATTTCAGGAGAGCTGCATTATTACGCCATATTAACAAAACATCATTAAAGACTACAGAGAATAATACAGAAGCATTCTATTATGTATGTCTTTTGTGTAATAAAGTATAGTCCAATTCCAGAGAGCACAATTAGGTTTCAGAATCATGTCCAAATAACCAGGAAATAATGATCAATTTCTGCTGCCTTCACTAGCCTTTGAGTATACAGACAGATGAAATATGCTCTCATTAATTATGATAGTAATGTGCAATGACAGTAATGATAATTACCAGTCTTTGAAATCTATGTTTGTGACATGTTAGACCACATAGGTTTAATTCAAAAGGGGAAGGCGGGGGCGTAGAAAATGACTGCTTCAACTGATTGGTTTTGCGTAATACCGTCTGGCCCCATTTTCCAATGTGCTATTATTTTAGATTAACTAAGTGGCAAAATCCTATCAATACAGCTTCATGTCTTGCGGCTTCAGCCTTCGTACGGGGGCGTGGAGGCTGGAGAAAGCCCCAACCGAGCTCAGCTCAACCGCATGAAAAGGTCACGGCAGATTTTATGACATTTAAAAGAACTCCACATTTTTTTTCCATCTCCATGGCTTTTATCTCCACAGCTTCCATGAAAAAAAAAAAGCCTCGCAGAAACAAAACAAATATGGAATCCCTGAGCGAAAATGGCAGACACAAACTCCCTCTTTCTCTAACCACTGAAAATCATTACATTTCCAAATCTCTCCAGCGCTGTCCAGTTCTGTTAAACTGTGACAAAAGTTATAACTTCATTACGGACATAAAAGGCAGGCCATGTAGCCACGCTAGCGAGTCTGACTGAATATTAATCTCCATGGCCTTTCAGTGTGAGCCTTCCCCCTTGCAGCACTGCTAGCCCCAGACCCTGATCCTCTGAACTTTGTAATGCCAGGCTGGTAGAACATGTGATGTGCTAGGTCACCACAGTTCGCCCTTGGACACAGAGAGAGAGAGAGACACAGAGAGAGAGAGAGAGAGAGAGACAGAGACAGAGAGAGAGAGACACAGAGAGAGAGAGAGAGAGAGAGAGAGAGAGACAGAGAGAGAGAGACACAGAGAGAGAGAGAGAGAGAGAGAGAGAGAGAGACAGAGAAAGAAAGAAGCTCCAACACCACAGGGCTTTGCTGAGCCGTGCAGCAGTGTTGATCAATGCTCTCATGAATTAAATTAAGGGGTGGTGTGATGGGTGTCACTGATACGAGACCGCCTGGAGGAGTCAGACTGATCAACGGGGAAGATAAGCCCTTCAACCTCCAACCACCCCGACCTCCCACCCACACCACCACCACCCACACCAGGAACGAACCAAGGTGAACCTCATGAGCTGAGACTCTTATCTAAGGTGTTAGATAGGGTCAGCGTTGCCTCTCCTCACTCTCCTCCGCGGAAAGAAAAGAAAAAAAAAAAGAAAGAAAAAGGAAAAACAAGTCATGGAAGCCTAATTAAAAACCACCTCCTTTCTTCACCTCCTCCTCTCAGCTCTCTCTGTCTCTCCATTCTCTCCATTCTCTGAAGCTCTGCAGGCAACAGTGGCCTCTCTTAGGCGACGAGCAGAGGAAAGGAAATTGGTATTGGTTTTGGTTCTGGTTGATAAATCTATTCCAGGCTTGGCAGCGCGTCATGCTGAGACCCACTGGAGTCCTCCTCATTGTTCACGCTAATCAATGAGGCTCCTGGCAGATAGGCCCCACTGTGCCTCTGTTGGGGCTCACTTCCTGACAGGGTCAGGCTTTTTTCCCCCCCCAAAGCACTCTTAAACAACCAGCTGCACTCCTCACACACTGTGAACTAACTCATCATTGTTCTTGCAGAATGCTATTGCAACTGCATGGCAACCAAATGGAAATAATGGCACCAAATGTCATTGAAACAAAGCAGCTCAGGTGAGACAATAGTTTCTGCTTTTAAAAAAAAATGTTGAATTAAATAGTTTTGACAGGTTGGTTCCCTCTTTTGTGACTGTTTTGGCTGGTTCTTCAATTTAACAGGTTGATCTACAGATAAATGTAATACATTCTGTTTGCCTGTGAACTAGAGTTGAATCCAATACATCATGCAAATGAAAAAATATTGAAATAATAATTTGCATGACCAAAACAGCAGTCAC
This sequence comes from Alosa sapidissima, assembly GCF_018492685.1. NCBI lineage: Eukaryota > Metazoa > Chordata > Actinopteri > Clupeiformes > Clupeidae > Alosa > Alosa sapidissima. The sequence continues at coordinate 21,660,165 of NC_055979.1, read as the reverse complement.
GCCTAAGTGTTCTATTAGTGCTAAGCTGACCAATCATCTCTGATATATCCGCTTACACATGATGACCTTGTGGTGCGCCACAACATAAGGCCTGGACTTACTCTTTCGAGGGACGGGCAGCTGCAGCTCTGGGATCTTGCCACCCCCCATCAGATGCTGGGGCGCGTGGGTCTGGCTCCTCTGTAAACACGCCAACATGTTGAGGTCTCCGCTTCTGCCGCTGGGTGCCTCTCTGTTGGAGAACCAGAAAGAGAACAAAAGAGAGAGGGAACAGAGGAGAGAGAGAAAGAGAGGAGAGGAAGTGTTAGCATGGATGAAGAGATCACTTCCTGGTGACCAGTCCTTGTGTCAGAGCACATCAGCTCTGTGAGCACTGATCATTAAACAATAGCTGGGAGCTAGACTTCTGTGTTTCTGAAATTCCTTTAGCACGGCTAGCTGCAGACAAATGATATATTCTCTGAAATGAAATAGTCCAGAAATCTCCCAAATATACCCCCACAGGCACTATATATTTGTGTGTGTGTGTCAGTTGTGTATGAGCAAATGTGTATGTATGTGTATCAGTTGTGTATGAGAAAGTGTGTGTGTGTGTGTGTGTGTGTTTGCGCATGTCAGAGAGCCTATGTGTGTGTGTGTGTTTGTGTGTGTGTGTGTGTGTGTGTGTATGTGTGTGTGTGTGTGTGTGTGTATGTGTATGTGTGTGTGTGTATAACAGAGTGAGATTGTGTGCTTTTTTGAGTGTGGGGGGAATATGGTGCATAGGGCTCTGATGACGGGACTAATCAATCTCCCAGCAGGCTATAATCAATCTCCCAGCAGGCTATAAATCTCGCTGCCGTTTCCTGCTTCGGCGTCTGATAAAAAAGCTACAAACAGCAAGCCACGGACAATAGAGCCAGCCTGGAGATCTCCTCTCCAACATCACATGGTGTTGGGAATCACATCCAATCAACATTTCAAATGGCAGACAGCTTTAGCCAGTAATTTCATTCATTAAGAATCAGGTTTGATGGCTTTGTTTCTTGTGAATCCAATTATGATTATTATGTGAATTATTCCTCTTGTCTTGATAAATAAGTTTAAAAATTCAGATCTTTAGATTGATAGCACCTCGCCCCACTGAAGGTTAAATGATACACATATAAAGGAGCCTTAGCAGTTGTTGTAAATATCTTTGAAGACCATTCTAGAAATCATGTGTATTTCCTTGACAACGATTTCATAATCAACCAATACAAGCGCCTCCTGCAGTTTCCGTTATTCTTAGGAACAAAGTAAAGTGCCACAGTTGAGGATATTCACCCTTAAGAGATGAAACTTGATGGAAAAGACCACCGAGGGGTTTAAAGCATATAACATGGCGACAAATTACAGTCTTTAAAGCTGCCTTCTTTGTTGCCGCTATGTCAGGTGTACTGCTTTTTCCAACCCTCCCATTTTTCCTGATGCAGTTCCCCAGGTCCACGAACAGCCACAATCAATATCCTTCAGTTGTTACTTGTAGCGGGGCCTGTACTGAATGTATTAACATAGAGCGTACAGCCCTGTTTGAGTCACCATGAGGACTGGATATTCCTGCATCAGCACGCTAAAATGCTGAGATGAGCAATAAGGAACTTAAATATCCAAAACAACAGTCTTTGGTGTTAACCCATCATGGAGCAGCACTACATGCAAAAGGTTTTTACTAGGACTCTGGCATTAGGTAAGGATGGAAAAGTCTTTGAAAGATAGTTATCATGAGACAAAAATGCCTCTGTATACCTCTGTATTGCTCTTAGAGGAAGGTTATGGCAGGCTTATTATAATAACCTACAAACTACAATTCTAAAGCTAACTTTAGAAGCTAGCGTTCTCATACCACATGCAATTAGAAACAAAACCGACATCCATTCTTCCAAAAGTAAACACCAGTGGGTATCAAAACCTCTCAATATTCTGTTCCTTTTTCTCACCCTCCCATTCCCGCATTTCTTCTTCAAACAAGCTTATTGCTTTCATTTCACCTCTGTGGCCACAGGGCAGCTTAGCCAGCCCTTGACTAGGAGGACTCCACTCCTCCAAACCCATCTGTATAAATTTGATTACCCACACCCCTGGGCCCTCAAAGAGACACACTGCCTTTCATTCCAGTCAGGTGCCGGCAGAATCCCCCATCAACACACACACACACGCGCACACACACACACACCTCAACAACCCCCTGCCCTTTCAACATGCCAAGCTTCAGTCTCGGTCTCGCACTTGCACCCCCATGACCCACTCTCATGTGATCACAGGCAAACCAAGAAGCTAAAAGCTTCTCTGACTATTTTGTGAGGGTACCAATTTCACAACAGGCATGCCCCCCCCCCCAACATTCTCCATTAGAGTGCATTTGTCAAAAGAGACGGAGACGAGTGTTGGGTGAGGGGCATGTGTGTGTGTGTGTGTGTGTGTGTGTGTGTGTGTGTGTGTGGGGGGGGGGGGGGTTGTAAAATAAAAGGAAGGGCATCTCCTGGGGAAAGCCTGCCTGGCTTTATCAACAGGAAATGAAAGTAAATTGCGAAACCTCCTCCCATTATTCCCTTTTATTTGCTCAAGGATGAAAATGCATCAGCCATCTTTTCTCCTCCTTCATCCCTTTTTAAGTGAACGAGGGCTTGGCTTTTTTATGCGTGTGCGTTTGTCTGTGTGTGTGTGGGGGGGCTTTTTCTGCTCTAATCCAGACAGAGAAAGTGAGGGGAGTGTATATGGTAATACATTTTATTTCTGTGTCACTTGCTCTTGTGGTAATGTTCTTGTAACAAACTCCCTGAGGTCTCCCGTCAGATGGAACGAGCCGGTTGGAGTCGGCGCCTCTCCTCGGGGGGGCTTGTTGTTTCCACGGAGCGCTCAAACCTGCCATCTCCATCTCCCTTGGTCCCTCCCCTCGCTCTCCGAACATCTCCATGTATAAAAACCCGCCAACTCCGGGTCCACAGCGAGGTGACTGACCAAGTTTTTTTGAGTGGCAAGGACGTTAAATCCTTGCTGCGTTTCCGTGACATCAGTGATGCTGATAAGACACCTTATCGGTCGCGCGGCTGCCCGCAGCCGAGGCTGGTGGGAAGATAAGCGTCCTGCAATGCCTCGTCTGATCCTTTGTCTCCTAAGGATTTCTGATAAGAGCATTCTGACAGATGGATCCTCCCCTTTGCCTGCCATGCCAGGTATTTTATTTTGCTTTAGATCCTTAAGCTAACAGGGGCAGAACGGCAGGAGGCAGTCTAATTGTACAAGTGCAGTTTGAATGGAGTTAGGTGCTGGGGGGCCGTGTAGGGAGATAATAAGGTCACGGTGCAGAGGAGTGGGTTGGGGGGTGGGGGGGTTGTGTGGACAGGGTGTGATGTGTGTGGAAAAAAGGGGGGCTGCAGAGCCCTTTTTCAATTTCGGTGCCACGGCGATATGGCATGATACCTCTAAATTCAATCCCTTCAAATCCTTGAGAGAAATCGCATATGGAGAACAATGGGAGATTAGAGCAGCAATCAGCCCATAAAGAAAGTGAGATAGCCCGCCAAAAGCGGAGAGCTTGAGCTTTCCACCAGTTTAGTAACCCCTGGCCACTCCATTGTGACGGGGGCCCATTCAGTCAGCACCATGATATGCCCGACGACTTCTATTCCTCAAATAAAAAAAAATAGGACAGTTTTATGGTGGACTTCAAACATATGGGCTTGCTGCTCCAGACATAATCTTCTGGAGTAATGCCACTGGTGCTGTAAGGTAGTACTGTGCCAAATGGAATGTATAAAAGGATGGGAAGCATGAAAAAGAAAAATTAAAGAGCCAACATCAAAGGACCCATCAGTTGTGAACTGTGTGTGTGTGTGTGTGTGTGTGTGTGAGAGAGGGGATCAGTAATTGTACATAATAAAGCAGTGTGGCATATTTGAAGTCTGCATGTGGTTTGTCTCTGTGGTTCTAAATGGAGTTGCACATCAATGTCTCCTCTACCTGACACCCTGATCATTAGAGAATTCCACGGCACTGACTGGGTCAGCCATCCCAGACAGTTTCATAGAAGCCAGTGGAGCCATTTTCTGCCCACACCCGTCTTTAGTTTAATTGCTTTAATGATGTCATGGAAGAGAAGAGGTTTGGACAGACACCACTGGCTGCTCGTGTACAACACGAGATTCCCGCTGAGGCAAAATCTTTCACCCTCACTCGCAGCCAGACAAGATCTGGGTAGGGAGGAGAGAATGATGAGAATTTAAACTAATTGGTAACATGCTGAGTGACTTTGATCGACCAAAAGACTGCTTCAAGTCGAGATGTCCCTCTTAATTCCCAAGGACAGGAAATGAGTCAGCAATGCACAGGATTAGACACCTGTTTCGCAAAAAATGAAAAACTTAACATGTTTTACCCCTCAGACACACGCTCTCAAATTAGACTATCTTTCAGTCCACAGACATCCTTACGAGACCGTGCCTTCGAGCCCTTTAAAAATCGGCCACGTGAACAGACTTCGGGACTGGCTGCGGGCAGGTCTCGACCTTTCCTAAGCCTCCTCCATAATGTATGTATACTTTAAATGCTGATTGCATTAGGCCTCTCCCGTTCTGGAAGATGATCGCGGTCGACTTCCTGTAAGTGACTGGGTGACCCCTCCACCCTTCGTCTCATCCCCATGCCTGCCGCGAGGCAGAGCTCCGCTAAATCAGAGCCAACTGAAGGAAACGGCCTCCATGGCCTCTTCCCCTATCTGTCATATATATATATATACTGTATATAAATTGAAAGAAAGTGCCACAGTGAAGGAGAGCGAGATAGACAGAAAGAAAGAATGAAGGGGGGGGGGAGAGAGAGACAGAAAGCGTGAGACATCTCTATTTGGCTTTGCAGCTCTCCGTAACCAGCGGTTAATAATTAGATGATAATGAAAAAAAGAGGTTTAAGCCAAGACTTCTTTTCTCTGGCTGGCTAGATAGGATTAGCATTAGAGTGCTATGCTAATTCGCCCTTTTTCCCCTTCTGTGCCCCCCCCCCCCCCCATGGCCCTATGGCCCCTGGGTAGCCACGCAACAGCCAATCAATGCTCGTAAAATTTCAGTAACCTGATAGTGACACCACTTTACTGGGGCTTTGGAGAAGAGAAAACGATAACCACAGGCTAGAGGTGCTGTGCTGAGAGAGAGAGAGAGTGTGTGTGTGTGTGTGTGTGTGGTGGGGGTGTGTGTTTGTGATATCTGTTCTCTTAATATGAACAGATATCGGAATAGTGCAAAACAAGTCATGTGATGATGAGTCAAAATTACCTCAACGTTTGAACAGATAGAGACAAGTTCCACGTGCATGAGGACAGTGGCACTAGACCAGGGTGAATGTTCCACACCCACACACTCTTCAGAATCCACAGTTTCAAAACAATACTTTCAATGAGGTTAACCCTACAGTGAAGTGAAAATGAGGTCCATTGAATTGAGAACCTGTCCCCACCACACATGCAGGGAAAACAATAGGTAAATAGATCCATATAATTGAGGTGGCCTAGTTTGATGCTCCTCTGCACCTTTGTCTATAAAGATCTATGGGGGGAAAGTGTTGGAACACGAACATTAAAATGGCACATCAAAGCTAGTGTGTCTAAATCTGCTCTCGTCTGAAAAGAGAAGTTGGCTGGCCAGTGGATGGGATGAAGCAGTACTCTGAATAGCACACCCTCCCCAACCCCAATAAGAAATGGCATCCTATCCAAGTAATGAAAAGATAACTATGACACCCCCCCTCCCACTGTCACTGAAAGAACAGCCAGGCAGGGAATATGACAGACAGCGACACCGGATTCATCTGCAAAAATGCTCTCATGCATTTTTAATAGAATCTATTACTGCGGGATTAGGCGATAAGAGACTGTCCCTGTTCATAATTCTAACAGTCGGCATAATTGGTATCAGAGTGGGGAGAAAGAGTGCGAGATGGAGATGAGGTCTTTAAACAAGCCAGTGCACAAGGGGACGGACCATCCAAAACCAGCAGCTCAGCCGCCGCACAACAATGGATTCTCACAAGCAGCGCCGTCAGCACCACTAGCCTGGGGAGAGAGACTCAGGGCTGCCGTCGCCTTTCGCCAACACCAGGTACCACAACAGCTCTGCACCTTCTCAAAAATTGCAATTTCCATTAACAATAGTGTGTGTGGAATTCATTTCAAGGGAAATCTCAACCTGAAAAATGTAAAAATGGAGTGTATCTGAGTTGAGGTTGGAGGTAGGTTGTTTTAGGTGGATCTGTTTCTCTATTCCATGTATTGCTACTATCAACGTTTTGTAAGGGGTACACCAGGAAATGACATCAATCATCAAGACAAGTACCGTACTTCATAAATAGAAGTTGATAGGTGGTGCCCAAATCTATTCTATGCCTTTATCTTCCTCATGCAGAGTCATTAGGGCTCAGCAGTTAGAAGCTTCCTGGAGTTGCTTGATAGATCACAAACTTGATTTTGAGTTGCAAGACCAAGATGCTAACTAGCAGAAAGTATGCATAATCAATAAACCCCCCACTTCCTCCCATTTCTCTGGTAGTACGCAATAGGCACACAAAAGCCATTAATAGTGCCATTTCACCTTGTCTGAGTAATTATTTTTTATTATCAAGAGTAAGTGGGAAACCATAAATTACAATTACATGCAAGTAGAAGACTTTAATTACTGAAAAGAAAGAGCACTGAGGATTTGTTGAGAGTCGACAGAACACAAGCTTGGCCCTGTGCCTTGTGTTTCAGCTTGGAAAAAGCTTTTTTATAATTCAAGTATTTTCATCCTTCTTTATGGGTTTATTTGGGCTTTTGAATGCCAAGCACTCCTCTGATGTATTGTTTTTCCACATATGCTTTGCCACAATACAGTAAATGTTTCGGGAAAAACAAACTACAAGTGCTACATTGATACAAGAGAAGGACGCAGAGCGATTGAAAAAAAAAACCCTGTTATCTAGTGTGGAGTGGCAGACGCGTAGGCTAACTGCACTGTTGGCAAAGCAGGACTGCCATGACCTTATACACCGCAAGGCTCCGGTGGGACAGGCCTCCCTGAGATCAAACCCTGGCCAGAGTCAGGGACACAGAGAAGGCAAACAAGTTCTTATCTGCTGCTTGGCACACACTCCGAACACACACACACACACACACACACACACACACACACACACACACACACACACCAGGGTCAAGCTGTTTAATCACTTGGCCTGGTCGAGTGCCATCTCTCCTATACTTCTTGCTTGTTCCAGCCAAAGTAGTTTTTAAAGTTGGACACCATCATCACGTCAGCCTGGTGAACGTTAAACACCGTTCACCAGGCTGATGTCCTGAGGTGATAGCTGAGGGTTGCTTTGAAATAGCACTCCCGTGCTCAGAGAGTAATAACTTAAAGGAACCGTATGCAAGAAATGTATTTCAATTAATCATAAAATGGCCTTGATATGTCACTAGACATTAAGAAATCATGTTCATTTCAAATACTTATATCACTGACAACAGTAGTCCGGCCAGGATATTGTCATTTAAAAAAAGTGAAGTTGCAGCCCTCAACTGATGTTGATGTTGTGTTTTGTCATGTCATGTTGTGTTTTGGCCTGATGTGCCACCCTCCACCTATCTACTAATCACAAAGTCAGTAGTGTTTCGGCATCCGGGTTGCCAACCTCAGGGGGGAGGGGGAGGGGATACACCGCTCTAGAGTAATTTCAAATTGATTGCAGTACCGGTTTTGGCCACAATCTTACATATGGTTCCTTTAACAATTACTGTCAGACTGGTGGTGATCAAAGGACAACAGCTAAACGGGGGACCTTGGGGGTGGGTCCTGACTTTAGGGACCACACAGCTCCTGCTGTTGAGTCTACAAAGGAGAGGGAACTGAAGGGTGAGAGTGTGCAATAATGTGTTACGTTAATAAAAGGTTGGCCACTGTCTCCCTCCATACCACCCCCCCCCCCCCCCCCCAACATGCACCACCCCCACCCCCACCCAACCTCACCCCACCCAGCAGGCCACCAAGGCAATTCATTATGCCGTTAAGGGTCAGCGCTTCCTTCAAGTCATTAAAATTGTTAATAAAACAGGAACTCATGGAAAAGATTGGCCAGAACGTCTCCCGCAGGCAGCGCGAGAGGCTCTTTTCCATGCTTAATGATCAAATGATCAGCTCGGCGCGGAACAACACGCTCGGAGTAGTGGGGGGATGTTTTGTGAGTAAAATGGGCCATGCTTCACGTGTTAATCCAAAGTGACCTCTACCTGCTGGCAGCGCGGCATTGACGGCAAAAAAAAGTTTGTTCCTGGCACGATCGGCCATTAGGACGACCGGCTTCTGACTGCAGGTAGGGAAATTGTTCAATGATCTACTACTGAATGGGCCCCACAAGACTTCAAATGCCTGCCTGCCGGTCCACCTCCCTTGTTCAAGCCTCAAAGTAAAGCTGGCCTCCCTCAAGCCATAAAAATAAAAAAGGTGCAATTAGGCAGATTTCACAGGATGGCAGCCAACCAGTAATTACCCACGACATCCTTAGCAGATAAAAGGTGATTACCCTTGATGCAGGGAGGGGGGAATTGCTTAGCAACCAGGAGATTGACATTATCCCTTAGAGAGGAGCAAGGTGACCGGCCATTTGTTCATGGCCTCAGGGAGGTTAAACACACACACACACATGCACACAGGCACAGTGTACGAATACACAACAGCACACACTGATAAAACTCCTACGAGTGGTACTTATGTCAGTATGAAATAATGACAGACATGGTAGCAACCATACATCAAGATAAATCATCTTGATGGCAGACTATAATGATTTTACCACAGTCAAAATGCTAGGGGCATCTTCTCAAGCTCAAACACCACCGCTCTATTTTATTATGATATTCTTCATAAAAATCGGAGCCTCATATTTCCATCCAGACACTTCAAAGAATCTACCATAGGATGAGAGAGAGAGAGTATATTTCAAGACCTAACCTGCAAAATCATTTGATTTCCCTTTAGCAACATTCAGTTGGCCCAATTCCAACTCAACAGCTAGCCTACTTCCACCTACTCTCCATTCTTCTTGTGTCCATATATGATACTAAGACAGTGACTACCCGTGCAGTAGAGATTGAATGATTTTAAATCCAGTCATTTATCTATAGAAAAGTTATGAGCTGGGACACATTCATCAGGCCATTATAAATTAGGACCAAAGGAACGGGAATCGGAGATGATTAGAGCACGGAACTTAACCGACCGATTTGGCTTTCCAATTCCATTCTGGCTCCATCACAAATTTCTTTTTGGATGCCAAATTTGCCTGATTAGATTATGACTGACGGGTTTTGGTTGCAAAACGAAAATCTGGGGCCCACTTAACGAGCCAAGCAGGACTGAGATGAGTTGACGAACAGGGGCAGACATGCATGGAAATGACAAATTCCATCTCTTCATATGCGGGGAGAAACTGCTGATTAGGCACAAAAAACAACCCAGGGAATCCCGGAGAGACACATGCACCTCGGCAGTTGTCCTTCCTCATTTGGCTTCAAATATTAATTATGGGGTACATTCACCCTTGAGAGTTCCGAACTAATCCATACATGCTCAATGCAAATTTGCCTTGTTTTAAAGATAAACTGCATCAGAAAAAGGCCATGGAAACAACAAAAATGCAATTGGCCTCAATGCAATTACATTGACTTCAAATGTCAGGATTTAACATTCAAATGTTTCCAATGCTGCGTGAGTGACAAGCAGAAATAATATTTTCGGCTTCAGCTTTTCAAACCACAGCCTGTCAGATGGTAGGAACTGGGTAGATTAAAATGACTGCATGTCAGCCAGAACCACAAGCACAATATGAGGAGAAGGGGGTTGGGGAGGAGCGTGTGGCCTTCGCAGAGGCACTTTCCTCAGCCCCCCTGCCTCAGCCATGACAAATCACCCCTGACACTCATCAGTCTTCAAGCATAAATTATCCATTTTGTTCAATTTCCACTCCAGCACTTTTTCCAGCTCAAAGAGAGGATTTCAACCTTGGCAAATTGGCCAATAGTAGAGTTCTTTGGACAGACATCCGCCTGTTGTTTTTAACAGAAAATATGGCAGACTCTTTGTACCGGAGCCATATGGATAGATTGCTACATGGCTCTGCTTTGTATGAACAGCTGACAAACAAAATACTCTGACTGCTTTGTGTCCATCATATTGACCACAACTTGGCCTGCAACTATATACTAGTTAATTTAGCTTATGATCATATGTGCACTCCTAATGATATAGACCTATTAAGTCAGATCAAATATTTTAAGACAACCTTTCTTCAAACGCTCCAAGGGTGATCACTAACTTAACAAGCTTTGGGATGACAGTGGCAAGACATCAAACCACATTTCCACTTCATCAGCAGTTACAAATAAGCTTGAATAGTGTCCTTCTCATTCATGCAAAAAGGATTGTCCCGATGAATTCTCATTGAACAATGCATTCCATTTCATTTCATTAGTGGCTGAAGAATGTGGCATGGAGGTGATAAGGCCTAAACATCCAAGAGACATGACCATTTCAGCATCTGGTGGCTAAGACATGTCTTAGAGGTCTGCAGGAGATATATTTTTGAGTGAAACAATAAAACCAACTCTCTGGACACGATCACACACACACACACACAAAATATGGTATCTTGAAAAGGAAATATCCTACTGAACACATCCATCCTTTTTAATGACAGGAAAAACTGTGCTTGTCACAGAGCTTTCATGCTGTGGGAAGAGCTGTTCCAGAATGCACATTTCCTGTCATTAGAACGCTTATCCAGACACATGCCAAAGGCTTAAATGTAGGGCTACTTAAAAGTTATTTGAAATGAAGCAGGCCAATCAACTCGCCTCCATGATAGAGTACAGACCTAGTATAACACCAATCCCTGGACAGTCCACACTTGTAAGAAACTAATTTTAATTTAACAAAACCAAGTCAAACAAACCCACCCAGGTTGGCTTGGCAAATCATTAATTGTTGATTCACATCACACCGTAGATTATCAGTAAACCCCTGGACTTCTTGTTACATATTACTATATTACTATGGATTGCACTTTCCAGCAATCTCTGCCATATATTCAGTCATGAATTTAAGATGTTATTGTTGCCACTGTCTGCAATGAGTCTGTTTCTGCTCTTTGGACCCTGCCAGGAGCAAGGGAAGTGTTCTGCTTGGTTGGTTTCTGTGGCGCAGCAAAAAGGCCAAAGAAGGATCCAACGGACTAACACACTCGTGGATGGTCATGCCCCGAGCATTGTGACCGCAGCTTGCAAACGTTGCCAGAGCCGCTCTTTTTTCCACACTGGAGCGATTTGGTTATCTTTCAGTTCTTGAGAGAAACTGACACCATATAACAACTTCGTGTGAAGGTGAATGACACAAAAAACAAATGCCTTCTTAACAAACTGAATGGATTAGTTTAGTCAATAATTAGTTTAACCCATCTTACAGAGTGTGCATTTCTATTTTAAACACACCAACAGCTCGAGATTACCTTGACTGGACCTACATCTGGCAGCAGCTTGCATAAGAAAAAAAACACAACTTTTCACCACGGCTGTGAAAACTCAAATTTTCCCACTACAAAGCAAACAAAAAAGAATTTCACACCTAGGCCTTTGCGATAAGACGCGTACGGACGCCAGCCTTTAACTTCTATGCCCGAGGTGCGATGAACCTTCCGCCAGCTCGCACAATAGAACTGACAGCCACTCGCTGAACACTTTGAAAGGCCAGTAATATACTTCAAAGCATTTCCTGTGGCCACCGGCATCCTGGCGCATAAGGCCTCCTTTATTGCAGTTTGTGCATCAATCGCAGAACCATTTCAGTCACCTGACCTGAAAGACAAGGCGCATTTCCGACAACACGCTATTCAAGGGAGGCTCATTTACAACAGGGGACTGTCGGCGCGACATATGTTTCGCTTAGGCAAAATTTAATGGATGGGCTATACAACACAGCTGATAGGGTAGCCTAACCAAGACGCATCGGCTACAGTCTTCCCACAACTGCTTACTCCTTTACATTTACAGTCATTAATCTAAAATTCAATCTGATGCTCCAGGTAACCCAAGGTAGAAAGAACATATTTACCATTAACTGGGTCCGGGCAAGAAAATCCACACAGGATGCAATCCAGTGCTTCAGAATGGTTCAGTCCCGTGACATGACACGGGTGGCATCGTGTATTCCAAAATTCCGCAATAACCTTTTACTGTTTACTTCCTATTATGATTCGGTCGACTACCCTTTTGGATCGCCTGACAACACAAAAGCGCTGTCGGTGGATAAGGTGGTTCCATACGAGATCTCGTTTTAAGGCTCGTTTGCGAATTCTGTGTCCACCAAAACAGTAATCCAAACCAACGCAATAGTCCCACGGCAAAACAAAGGTATGCTACTCCAAGGCGTAGGTCGGCGAAATAATTCCCGTTAGTGGTCCGTGTACTGCATAGGCACCTTGATGTAAGGTATTTATGTTCATCCCCCGTCTGTCCTGTCCTGCATCTGCGATAGTAATTGGGACAACAGCATAGATAAGCCTGAATGGCTTGACGAAAGTAACATAACAACGTAAAAAGAGCACTTTCCTAGCAACCTCCTATTGTAATGTTACTCCTGTATTGTAACGTTTGCGCTTTCAGTGGCTGAGCACCGAAAAAAACTAATAGGCTAGTTATGATACACCTGCTACTGATTGAGCTACTGTAACAGATCATCGCGCACAGGCTACTTAGCCTACCACTGCAATTCATTCTGAACATAGTATAGTGGTGGAAAACGGGTTACACCAACAAAATGGTCACATTTTGCTCGTTGTTATTACTAAAATAAACACATTTATGAGAGATTGTTTCGAGTGACAACAGACTACCAAATCTTAAACCATCATACGATTTGGTCTACTTGTTACCGATAGGCTACGCAAAATAGTTACAATATTTCTCCAAATAACATCTAAACAGCGTAATAACAACCTATAAAATGCAAGAAATAAGAAAATAATAACCATGTAAGAGGTAGATGAAAGCTATGGTCTTTCCATCTTCTCCTGTCCTCTTCCTTATGCCGAACAAACAGGACTGCCGTGCATACACAACGGGATCACTCGCAGTTTTCTACAAACCAGCATCAACCAATGAGATCATAGAGCTTTTTTGAATGTGGCCATGCTCGACAAATGGCAGGATCAGGAAGGCGGTAGCCTGGGTGACGCCGTCAGCATCCAGACGGCAAAATTTGGACCATGCTGACAATTCGCGGAAAATGTTAAAGGGCCAATTCAATGATAGACTATAGGATGGTTGTATTAGACTGTGGTAGTCTTGTGTTGTTATACTGTGTAGTGTAAACGACTTTGACATGAACATGGGCTTAACCCCAGCAATTCCCTGCTTTTTATATTAGCCTACGTGAATGGATGCTATTACCAAACAACCATTCATAAAGGCCTATTTAAACAACCCCACCCACTTGTTATTCCAAAATGTGCGTCTAGCCATGTTGTTATAGAAGTAGCCTAGAGAAACCACAACAGTAGGCTATGCTGGGAAGCAGGGATCTCTTTTCAGATCCCAGCCATCTTTGGGACATAGTCGTATATATGGTCTTTTAATCTTTAATCTGGTGTGATGATTCATGCCACAGAGCAAGCTGTAGGTCACCTAAATCAGGGTACTCAGGTAAGTGTTTGTGAGAGGGCTCAGAGTATTTGTCTGGGCCAGCTGATATAGTTGTGTTTTGGGAACAAACAGAACATAACAGTGTTTTCAGAACAAACTAACCTTATAGAGTTTTTGGGGTGGTCTTTTATCTCTTGTTGAGGGTATAAATTGAGCATTGTTATATTCTCCTGTCAACTGTCTGTTTTACACTGCAGGGAGCAACATGACCTCTGTTTGTTATTTGTGTCAGTGGCTGGGCAGGGAAATGTGTCAGGCTGTCGTGACACTGAGTTGATGTGAGTTGACGTGTTTGCTTTGCATGTGTTTTAGGAGTGCTATTTGAAGTTTGCCCTGCTAAAGGAGGGTGCATATTTTTTTTATGGCAGGCCTACGTTCTGTAGCTCAAGCGCTCCACCAGGATCCAGGAAAGTTAAAGGAAAGAAAAAAAGGGCGAAGAAAATCAATGCAGACCGAGTCACAGAGTGCGGAGAGATTGCATTGATTTATCTCCCTCTGATATTCAAAGCGATTTCTGCATCCTGCCCTGGGCACAATACATTGGTTTTACCAGCCAATAAGAGCTGGCCAGAAATAGTAAAGAATAGTTTCAGGTCTCGAGGCTAAACAACTAAATAAGAATATGACAGTAAACCACAGACTGCAATCTTGCTTTCTATGATATGAAGTAAGGCAGATTATTACTGCAATATCTTATTTGAGACTAAGGGAAAAAGAGTCGAGTGTGGCATCTCATTTTTGAGATATTAAAGTTATTTTGTTATATTTTAGTTACAAATATGAATAACAAAAAACAATTTTCAATTGTACAATATTTTAGATTTTGAAGGATTACAGAGGACTGATCAGGCCATGCCAATGGTGAAGACAGCTTGACCTACCATCCGTTTGACTGGGATGTGAAGTATTTCCTTTGGCATACGATCGGACTGATCACAGATTGTCCACAGATGTGTCAAGCTATTTGGTCAAATAGGATTTTCTCCTGTGAAACAAATGCCACAATTCTCAAAGCCCCTGATCATGGTGAGCTAGGAAAAGAGACAGAATCCTTTCTTCACTCTCCTTTCTTCTTGTTACCTTCAACATTTGGGGTGCGTGACCATGAGTGGTCCTTCAAATAATTTAGCAGATTTACACAAATGCTTATCTTCCACCAGCAGAAAAAAATAGATTTGAGACACGTTCATACAAAAAAAACTGAGGACTTATCAACACTGAAACTGTACTAATTGAATTTTCCAGTCTGTGTTCTTATTCAGCCTTTTTAAGTGCTTTGTATAATCGTGTTTTATTACATTCTGGCAATTTCGTTTTGTAATGTAATACACTGTTTGACAGAGTTCACCCAAGGTCTCTCCTTATCAAGATTTGCATTTGCACTTTAACCCACATGGCATGAAAGCCTCATTCAGTCATACTGAAGCTGTCCGCACAATCTCAAAACAGTAAGGAGGCTGTGTTTTGAGCTGATTTGAGTCCCTTTGTGCTTGTGTGCTAGAGTACATGCATGTGTGTGTGTGTGTGTGTGTGTGCGCGCGTGCTTGTGCCTGTGTCTGACTGTTGTGTGAAGAACTTCCCTGCTTATGTCACTGTCACTACGATCCGGCATGAAAGAGGCACAGGAACGGATAATACCCGAGGTGCTTGCAGCCTGACAGCACCTCTTATCTTAAACATCCGCTCGCTCCTCAAACAGAGTTCTCTACAAACGGAGCACTTTTCATGATTGGACTTGGAGGTGCTTTCAAGCGGCTGGATTTGTTTCGGGAAATGTTTGAAAATGTCAATCACTGGGAGCTCGGATCTAGAGTTAGACTCAGGCATGTGTGTTCTCTCAAATCCTTTTCTACTCCTGATTCATCTTACATAGTGCAGTGGAATCGATTGAACGGTGCAACTCCTCTCATCAGGAATTCCAAATAAGCTCAGTCAAATACAATAAATCACTGCATTGAACAAGACGATGCACACACCACAGAGACTTTGATCACTTAAACCAAATAGCCATTAGCAAGTACAGAAAACAACCAGCACACACTTATCAGTAATATTAATACTAATTATATAATTATGTTATAATAATATTAATTATGTTAATGTTAAATGTAAAAAAAGTAAATATATATATATATATATATATATATATATATATATATATATATATATATAATCAACTTGGTACATTTTAATGAGTTGATATTGAGTTAACTTGTATCAACGCAAGGTACCATATGCACTGATTCATCCACACATATGTGGTGTTAAGTTGATCAACTTCTTCTGATGTGTGTATGGACAGTAATATGTGGAGTGTGCCTTATTATATTATATAGGCCATTGAAAACACTGTGTGTAAGCCTGAAAAATATGTATCCACATACCACAAAACGGATAAATAAATCATTGTATTGCAGCTCTTGTGTGAAAAGCTTGACACAAACTGCTCCGTCTCTGTTTACCTGTTGAGAAGCAGCCTCCCACATTGAGCTGAGCTGAAAGGCCACACCACAAAGAACAGAACTTGAATGATCTCTCAGTAGCCTACTCACATGCGTAACGAAACAACAGCTGTGTGGGCATACTAATATTTCAGGAAACGGAGATAGGTCATGGTGTTGAGAATGATTATTCGTGAATAATTACCATGTGCAAACAACAAGAGTAGACATTTTGAAAATACACATTTTCAGAATGACCCAAAAATGGTTTGTATCATAGCTTTAATATCAAGAGTAATATTGTATTCTTTTGTTTCCTTGTCAGACAGTCCCTCAATTAATCATGACATCCCTTCTAGACACCTATCATTTGTTTTTCCAAAGAAAAAGCCGAGATCAAACACTTTGCTGTCTGCCAAAGTCAGCCTCATCTTTGACAGCATCTCCATCATAAATTGCATTTAATCAACAACAACAAAACAAGGTCTCAAAAGGCAAACACAAGTTTCTTTCAAACTGTCTCCATGGCAACCCGTGATTGCTGCCTGATGTGGATTGAGCGGCATGGGTGATGGCCCTCTAATGGCACAGTGAACACAAGGCGATCACAGCGGGGGCACGGGGGAGACACAGAGACAGAGGGGGGGGGGGGGGGGGGGGGGGGGGGGACTAGCCCCTGCAGTTGTACCTGTTGTGTGTAACTCACCACATCACTTCCCAAGGATCTGGCTCTGACTGGACTAAACGACTGCAGACGACTGCAGATAAGGAAAAGAGAGACGCAAGTTGGGAATCAAGTTAAAAAATAGTTTCAGAGTAAGCAAGCAGAACATCTTAACTCTCTATGAAAGACCTGACTTCCTTCACATTGATTTATACGACTGTGAGGGTTGGTTTCACCTATCTGTAGGATCAAAGGTATTGTAATGCATATCAATTACTATACGCATATCAATTACTATTACGTCGCTTCACCATATATGTCAGCATATAAATCCTCTCTCATACTTCCCTTATGCATTATTATGCATATCATCATGTATCTGCATTTACATCACCATGTGCATCTTATACATAAACATGTAATGTTACCATGGAGGCTATTTATTGGCCTCACAAAATGACCGCATGAGTGGCAAGCTGACCCCCTGCCAGCCTGAGAAGTAACAGCCACACAGCTGTGCGGGGAGAGTCCCTCTGGAGATGCATGCATCAGAGAGCGACCCAGGGGGAAAACACAGCTGTCCCACTCTCATAGCTCTCTCTCTCTCTCTCTTTATCTCTCTCTCTGTCTCTCTCTGTCTTTATATCTCTCCTCTCTCTCTCTCCCTGTCTCGTTCTCCTCTCTCCGCCACTCCTCCGCTCCCTGCAGGTGATGCCAGACTGCGCTTGACCGTAACAGAGTTGCTCTTTTCCATGCTGGAGAGCCACACGATGGCAGCGGGAACAGCTGCGCTCATCACAGTGCCCTGCAGTCAAATACCTCTCCTCCACTTCCTGCCTGGGTGACCTGGCTTCCTGACGACCAAGCTTTGTGTAAACACTGGGTCTTTTTACACTCGCAATAGAGGTGCAGGATCAGATGGAGGTCTGTTCTGTATCTGATAGCTGGCAGCACAAGGGATGATTTACTTTTAAAACTTCAGGGATGAATAATAGTGACTTCATAATGGGTTTTTGGTTCAGTTATCTGGAAATGTTCTATTACATTATTTTAACTTCAGGACAAAAAAGGTCACTTAATGTAATTCAGAACTCTGTGGTGTAGTTTGTATAATTACAGCTCGTATACTTTCGCTGCCCTGCAATTTAGAATGAGTAACAAACTCTTTAAACAAGTTGTCACTGAGATTTTTGACAAACCTACAGAGCGGAACATTGGGGTACATGTACATCGATGTTTTGAAAATGAATTCCATAAAGATTTATTTTATGACCAGCCTAAATTTGAAGGCACATGTCTTTCTTCTGCCATTAATTGAATCAAAGCCTCCATTAGCAAATGGTGTAAATAATGCAAAGAGCAGCTGCTACCGCTGCTTCATGTTTGAAGCAGAACAGAAATGAAATTTTACCGTTAATAATCTCACTGGGAAATTGCATGGTACAGCTTGCATGTTGTGCTGTATATGAAATATGTATATTGTGCTTTAATTTGCAATCATTTCTCGTCTTACTGGTGCTGTTGTTCAGTGGATATGGTTTCTATAAATAATGCAGTAAGCTGATTGGATAGATCGTGAATCATACTGTTACCCCCAAACCCCCCCCCCCCCCCCCCCCCCCCCCTCTGACTCTGATTTAAGAGTCATGCATGTGGAGGTAGTAATAGCAGATGAAGCAGCACAGAAGGGAGTTTATGTCTTTATTACGCATCTTTCCTTTACAGTCTGCTGCAACGAAACAAATCTGCAGTTGATGTTAGAACAATGATTTTAATGTAGCTTGCTATCTGCTTTTGTATGCTTCACCTCTCATTGTTTTCGTCTGACCTTGAGGCAGGAGAGATGATGAACTCTGAGTGAGTGCAGGGGGAAGAGTGAACTTTCGGGTGCCAACTTAAAGGGAGGAGAAAGCTTAAGAGGCTGAATCCGTGGAGAGAGGATATTACGTGCCAAAGATAATTAAATGTGATGGTAAAATATTCACAAAGCCCGAAATTATACTGTAATGTAGATGAGAGAAACCCCTTGGATTAGCATTGCTGAATAATTTTTATGTTTTATCTGGCTCTAATTAAACAAGAGCGATGCGCTCTTTATAATCATAATAAAATCCCTCCATTTATGAAGCTCTTCTGAAAATAACACAAGTGTGCTTTTCACGCTTCCAAATCCATTTCGTTTCTGCTGTTTTCTTCCCTGTTTGATGTTTCATTAGAAAATAATGACTTTCCTACGAAGAATGTCTTTGATATAGCAATTAACATGAATTTTCAAGGGAGAGAAACTCAAACTCAAACTCATAACAATTTACTTATCTGAAGACATTTCACAATGTTTAATTTAGATCAAAATTGCAGTTTCAAATAGATTTTGTAATGCCTTGTTACATACATTTCCCCTTATTTGACTAGAAATAATCCTATTATTTTGAAGCATTTGATGTTGTGCCAGGGCATTAACGCGCTCGCTCATTGTCCCTTTGCAATAAAATATAAAATACATTTGGTCATAAATATGCATAGGCCCACATCTGTGTTGTGGCCTGATGTTGAAATGCCTGTTGTTTTCAAAATGTGATTGGTTATTCTTTTGTGATTCTCTGATTTAAAAAAATGGAACAGAGTGATTAACCCTGCATTAACCTCAATGTCCCACTACATGACCAGTTCCAGATGACTCAGATTGTGTGGGCGTGCCGTGCATCTGGTTCGCTATTAATCACATCTGCTATTTTGTGCTTAATTATTTTTTGTTTTTTTTTATTTATTGAATATCCTAAAATGACATTGATTTAAACTGAACTAATGTGCAAGTGAATTAGTGGTCTAATGAAAAACAGATAGCTAAAATGGTTCCAAAAAGGTAAAAAGAATGTTCAACTGAACAAAAACAATGTTTCAAGTGAAGCTTTTTGGCGGAGTGGTTGTTAACAGTATTGCATTCATCCCACCAAAGACTTGCAAGTGTACAAAGCTAAGGCCACTGTTAGTAATCCTATTTCATAGAAGATTTAACATCCCGCAAAATTAATAATGTCATAATCTGCAGTCTTACTAATTGTGTTTTAGTATCAGTTCTGTGTTGGCCCACATCCTTTCACATGAGTCCAAGGCTATCTAGAGGCCATACTGAACCATGCAAAACCGCCATTACTCAGGAGCACTCCCCCCTCCCAGGGGCGTAACTTTCAGTTGAACATTGGGGGGGGTTGAGCCCCCTACTTACTTCAGTTTCATTCATCATGATGATATGATTATTGGGAGGGATTGCATTGGCCGGTTTATATTATTGAGGGTTACAACCCCCCCATCCCCTCATATTTTATGCCTATAGTTTGGGCCCAAAGCCAGCAGTGGATTGTAGGGCTTCCTTTGCATGGATGAATGGTAGACATGCGTTTGCCATATTCTACAGCACTGTAGAACCCTACTGGTTCCACTTCAAGAAATCGGTCTATAAAAACGAAAAACATTTTTTTCTGCTGTGTTACAGACTCCAAAAAGCTCTTCTGCGCAATTACTGCATAAACATCTCCGACTGACAGCTTTTCTAAATCTCCATCAGCCAGACAGGCGGAGAAATATGCCAGTGCTGTGTGCCCGGCGTAAATTATGTTCTTCGCCTGGCCGCGCCGGCAAAAAAAAAGTGCAGGGTGAGGCCAGGCGACATGCTCGCTTGGCCAGCAAGCCCTCTCGCCGCTCCTCATCTGTCTCGTAAATCTGCCGCCGGAGGAAATAAAACTGGGCAGCGGGCAGAGGGCCGAGCTCCGAGCAGGTGGCGTCTTCCATCATCCCCGCCGGACCTGCGCCGCCGCCGACAGACGGCCTGGAGGAGGTCAGAGGGAATGAGCAGCAGCAGTCAACCACCCCAATACGCCCAACACTCACCCACGGCATCGTCGTCCTGCCACTGCTCCATATTGCACCTAGCACTGGTATGTGAATCACACAACATGTCAAGAGTGATATGCAACATTAATCTTGGAGTATGAGTTCCTTATAACTTTGACTAGATTGAAAAAAAAAACATTTGCATTAATAATTGATTCAGAGTGGAAACAAGTGATGAATGGGAAATCAGTTTCAATCATACAGCAAATCTATGCCATATTGACCAGCTAGACAACACTATTAATCTTTCTTCTTTGCATCCTCTTTGATTACAGTCACCCTGACTTATCTGAATTTCATTATTCAATATTCATTTGGGACACTCTTTGTCGTCACCTCAGCCACACCCCTTGGCTTGCTGATTGTCTCACCAGTAAATTAGCTGGGCCAAGTTCTTTCCTATAAAGAGCTTCCAGACCATAATCCCGCAGAAAACTAAGATGAGATATAGTCTGGCAGCGCTGGGCTGATCTTCTTGCCCTTTTGACACACGCCCAGGGTTCTAAATGCTGATTGATGAGCAGGCTCCCTAAGCCCACTGCCACAGCAGTACGTACAACCATCTGGGCTTGGCACAGGCGGGGCAAATGAGGTGGAAATGGATGTTCCTCTAATGTCCCACTATCCTACACCCCCACCTTTCGTGCCCTCATTTAAACAGACATATGGGGTTGGTTGGCTACAGTGGACTAAGCAAAGGGCCGACAGATTATACTCTTAGGGTTAAGGTTGTTGTGTTGTGCAGCAGGCAGGGTTGTAGCACCCACCAACGTAATAACTTCCCACCAATGTAATAAACCACCAACGTAAAAAAAATCGGCACAAAATCAGCACGTTTTAAACATAATTATCCTGCCAACATAATAATTTCCCACCAAGGTAATAACTGTTGCCTACTGCCAACGTAATAACCCAATTTCCCACCGACGTTTGCAGGAAGTTATTACGTTGGTGGAAAGGTTAAAAGATTATTACATTTACTACCCACCAATGTAATAAATCACTGATTTAGTGATATTATATCTGTTTTATCAGTTGTAAGGGTATAGTTGTCAATAACTGTCACCATCTAAATCATCTCATGACCATAATACTTTGTACCCCCCCATCCTTTACTTATACCTCATCACCTTTACTAGGAGCCAGGCAAAGCTACATGGACACCCCTTGTGATATTTTTTATATTTGTTATTATTTCACTTAAATAAATGTCATAATTGCAGTCTGCGGCAGCCCTAGAACCGAATAGTAAATATTTTTTAAATGTAGTATATTATCTCTTCATGCAAAGTTGATTTGTCATCCATTGTGCTTTTGCCTTACACATAGTTCAACACCTTTAGTGGGGGCCAAGCAGATTACTCCACAGGATATCATTGTTTTTCTCCATTTAGTTATTTTCATCACCTTTTTACTCAGGGTCAAGCAGATGTGAATGCACCTATTGTGTTTCTGCCTTCTCTTACTGGGGGCCAAGCAGTAGGCCTAAAGCTACAGTGTTTCTACTCTTCTCTTCTCTCTGCACCGTCACAGCGCCATCGACTGGCCTGGCATATGCACTACAGGGCTTTGTGTTGGTGAGTTTCTTTTTTTTCACCAGTGTTATTAAAGGTGTGAAAGCAGTAAGAAAAAATATGCCCCTTGGTTTCGTGTGGACATAGCCTAAATGTCTAAGTTAATTTTGTTGTTGGATGTGAACATATACAATGACTAACATAAAAAGAAAAACTTGTGAAAATGATGTGGTCATGAGGCTACAGCCTAGCCTACAGCTGGAAACAGTGGCTGTGGACATGTAGCCAAAACAAGAGTCTATGATGTTAAAGGAGAGGGAGCAATAACTTCTAACACAGTAGGCTAATATGTTGCATGCAGCACAATCACATGAAAATCAACACAATCAACCCAATTATCCTACAGATCATAATACTATGCAATAGCCTAGCTGACAGGGCTACAGTGTAGCCTATTGCCCCAGCTCTGCACGGTCCATATGTAAAACCAAACAGAAGCAGCATGCGTGTCGAAAACACAGTTGTGCAAACTATCTCTTTAAAAAGATGTCTTTATCATTACACAACTTTTCCAGCCTTTTGTTGCCCTTGTCCCAAATTTGTTGAGACGTGTTTCTGGCATCAAATCCAAAATGTGCTAATATTTTCCATAAAATAGTCAAATGTCTCTCCTTCAACAAATGATATGTTGTCTTTGAACTATTCTCAATTAAATATAGTGTTGATATGAGTTGTAAATCATAGCATTCTTTTTTATTCACATTTTACAAAGCGTCCCAACCAAAGATTATAGAACAGAGCCCTGTTCTAGAATCTTTGGTCCCAACTTTTTTTGTTGTATAAGAATGTTGCCAACTAAATATTCCATTTGATGTCATAATGCACTCAAGCAGACAGAGCCCTAGAGAGACTTTGCCAAACATGCTATTATGTCTTTATGTAAATTCAGGAATGTGAACTAGTGAAACATAAGTTAGAGAAACAGCGCAGCTTTATTGCTTGGCCTCCAGTAAGAGAAGATGGAAACACTATGGGTGCATTCACAACTGTGTGGCCCCCAGTAAAAAGGTGATGAAAATAACAAAAGGTAGAAAAAGAATTATTGCCTATGCAGTAATCTTCCTGGCCCCCACTAAAGGTGTTAAAACTATGTGTAAGGCAAACACAATAGATGCCAAAGCAACTTTGCATTAAGTGTCAGGGACCTGTCCCTATATACTACATTTAACTATACTAAAAAACTATATTACACGGTTCTAAGGGCTGCCACAGACTACAATTATGGCATTTATTTAAGTGAAATTTTGCTTGGCACCAATATAGATAAGTACAAAGATAAGTACAAAGCTTTATGGTCGTGAGATGGTTTAAATGGTGACATTTTTTTAAGAACTATACCCTTACAACTGATAAAACAGATATAATATCACTAAATCAGTGATTTATTACATTGGGAAGTTAATGTAATTATTTTTTAACCTTCCCACCAACGTAATAACTTCCTGCAAACGTTGGTGGGAAATTGGGTTATTACGTTGGCAGTAAGCAATAGTTTTACGTTGGTGGGAAATGATTACATTGGCAGGATTATTACGTTTAAAATGTGCTGATTTTGTGCCTGTTTTAATTAGGCTACGTTGGTGGTTTACAAACAATGGAAACAATGTCAATTAGGCTTAGACTTTTCACAAACTATAATTGTAGGCCTACTAACTTTTAGCTGCTTTTGTAAATTGTAATTTGTAAACACTGTTTATCTTAGATATATGGTATATAAGATGTCTTACATTTAAGGTGCTACAATAAGGGCTGAAATTAGGTGTGGGGTTACATTTAACTACAGTAGGCCTAATATTTAATTCCGGTCTCTTTCTCATAAAGTCCTGATTGATCTGTCAACCCTATGTGAAATGCTATCCAGGGCAGACGGCAGAGAATACTCCTCAGTCTTTTCCTTTGTCCACCACAGCATGTGGCTGTGGCTGGAGCCAACAGGAGACGGCAAGGCTAAAAATCTTGCGTCCTCTGACAGGACTTCCTTGGGACCCATAAAACAGTGTTTACCTTAAAAATGTCTGATCATTGATTTGTCTCCTTCCTTTATCTAGCTTCATTGTGCCCATCCACTGCTCTCCTCCCAGCACCCTTGTGGATGTCTCTTCATTGAGCAGGTTTGAAATCCCTGGTATGATAGCAATGCACATAACAAAAGAGTGGTGTTTTATAAAGGACCAATTTTTCGTCCAACCTCCTATTATATAACAAATAGCTTTCATTTGATGACGGCATCCGTTAACAAAGCATTCTTCCATCACATAGCCTTGTTTACTTACTGTGTAAAGAGCAATAATAGGCTAACAACAACAAAACAAGTAGCCTATATTAAAATGTCTTAGCCTTTATAGCATTTATATTTCGATAGGTCTACCACATTATATTAATTAATTTAATTAATGGTACTTTTATTTAATCTGGAATGCACTTGAGTTGTCTTGCCTCTTGTGTTTGTTTTGTGATTGTGATGTGTAACTATTTGTTCTGCTATCTTGGCCAGGTCTCTCTTGAAAAAGAGATTTTATATCTCAATGAGACTAACCTGGTTAAATAACGGTTATAATAATAATAATTATATACTGGTCTTAAAGCATCATAATGTATGACTTCTTTATTTAATCAGTCAGATTTCAAGGCTCCTGATGTAATGGCAACTAAGGTAGGCTACTTGAAACCAATCATGTTTATATTTCTGTTAAATATGCAACTTACGTGTGGTTACACCTGGTGTTAGTTGTTCTGTGCGTAATATGGATCATCTTAAACTTTTGTAGAGCCCTTTTTTGATAGCCTACGCCAGACGTCATAAATGTGGAGGTATATTACCGCCATCTGCTGTAGAAGTTGCGTACGTACAGGAGTCGTCACTTCTGTGGAATTTGCTCATGCGTCTGGTAACTAAACACAACTTTGTAACTTCCAATGTTGACCTTTATGATATAATGTTTTAGTTAAAGAAATGGTAGGATTGACAACTCGAAAAGACATATGTTGAGCAGCATAGGTACCACGGCAGAAATGATTCAGGCTACAACAATGTCACATTGAATTTGCAAGCAAAGAAAAAAAAAAATCAAGTGGGTAGCGGCTTCATCCCAAATCCAACGTGCAGGCTCCAAACACAATGTGCGCAGACTCACACCATCAGTTCTAAATAAGAGTTCAGCGCAGTCACGTCTCAGAAGGAGTGCCATGTCTTTGAAAATTCAAATGTTCATGGTTTGTGGACGTAACCTGACATATCAAGATTCTGTGCGTCTTCACGTTTTTATCACCGCTAGGTTGGCAAGAAGCAGTTCTAAAGACAGTGCTTGGTCAACACTTCAGGGTGGGGCATGGTGTAACACTCCCAGTTTCAAGTCACTTGAGGGAATCTAAGGTAAGTTGATCCTCTAAAGTTTCCCAACTTATACAAGTATTCGCTTAAAATTGAAAAGTAAAGAGTTAGCGATAGCCTACAATAGAATGGCTACAAACAGTTCTTGAGAAGGAAAGGTAACTGTCATCCAAACCGTCGGACACAGTTCACCTAATGTGTCGGCTAACATAAATCTACGCTATAAGCTCTTTCAGACGAACTCAAGCCCATATTGAGGGATATGGTTGCCAAAGATTAGGCCTAAAGAGCTCTGCTCTAAGATCTTTGATGGTGACTGTTGAAGTTAGCCTCATGGCACGCGCTATGAGCAGTGCTACATTGTGACCATGGACGATGACGCACAGCTGTGGAGACGGCTGAGCATGCGCCTTGATATGTAAACAATGAAACTGGCAGGAGCAGCAGGGCCAGCTGTTGTCCAAGCCTTCGTGAACTATTGTAGATATTTGGAAATTGTTGGCGTTAGCCGAGCCACCCTAGTTGCTATTAGAATACTTGATTTAGTTTTGTTCAGTATTCTATTGAATGGATGCTCGAAAAGGTCTTTTGACTCAAGGATGCTGACTGTTGGCTACTGATGTGACAGCCTGTGTAGCTAAAGCACGCTGCTTCTTTCACTGTTGCGTCAGTCTGTACCCTCAATGCAGGTTAAACGCATTTGAAATAACTACTACAAATTCGTGGAACGGGGAACAGTATTATTAGTTCAGTATGTAGTAACACTACAGAGTGCTTGATGCGTGATGACCACAAATTCATGATTTCTTTAATGGACATTAATGTTTTAATAGTTTATATTTGCATACAACCGCTGAATTTATATTAGGCCTATACTTGCAAGCTGAAGAAATCAATTGCTCAATGCTCTGGTCTTGACATTGACCTCTAACTTGCATTACTGGTCCAGTTCCAGGTTACAACCACAGCTGTGAAACTGCAACATCATGGAGGAAGTGTTAAGCAGGTTGAAAGCTCTGACTCCTGAACAGCTGCGAGAGGAGATTGTAGGCGCTGGCCTGAAATGTGGGCCGATCACGGGCACCACGCGGGCCATCTTTGAGAGGAAGCTGGCACGCACGCTCCTGGAGAGCCAGGGTGGCGAGACTGAGACCGACAGCCCTGGCAAGGCCAACGACTGCAGCAGTAATGTAGCGAATGTGGTCCATTGTAATTCACCTGAAGTTAAGGGCAGCGAGTCACTGACTGACGAGCAGGAACAGAGAACCTCCTCCCCTGGATTAGACAGTCCACTGGGAGGGAAGACGGGGGTGAAGGATGGCCGTTCATCTCCTGTGGACTCCCCCGCTCATTACTATGGAGTGTGTCCACCTTCTGACTCACCAGGAAGAGAAGGTGAGCTGCCAGGTGTTTATCTGTTAACCGTAAACGGATACCTTACATACAATACACTACCTTTTAAAATATTGAATGTTATACCTGAGTCATTCTGTTTCAAACTCAGATTTGGTTTTTGCTGGGCAACATTAATAAAGTATTGAATTTGCAGACAATATGATTATTGATGCCATCATGTAGGTACAAGAAATTGCTTTATATTACCCTCAATATATTATGTTAGCCTCAATATAAATATTTTACAAGTGTTAGTTTTGGGACCTAAACATTATATCAATATAGACAAACCTTTAGCAGAATTTAAGATGGTGCATCAACCACTTCCCTGGATTCTGTCTGATCTGACACGGAATGAACCAGCTATGTTTATAATGACTTATTTGGATCGTTTATGATGTGGAATGATGAACAACTTAGATACTGTTTTTCATCATCTATAATGCAGAATTTAAACTTATGCAGAGCTGTGTGCATTAGTGTACACTTTATTGTACACTTTCTGCAGAGCTGCTTGCACTGAACCAATTACCAATAGCATCACCTTGCGGCCTTATGCTCTATGCCCTACACCAGAGAGCAAAGGGAAATCAGATTATGGATTATAATTAAAGGGCCGAATTGACCACTAGCCCCTTTGATCTCTCGCCCAGAAACGAGGAGTCTGTTCTGCTTACTTGCTTTCATCTCGTATTTGATATTTCATTTTAATTAGTTATGTTTCATCTGTGTTGTACCTTATTGGTACCTTATTTAGCAAGTCTGTGATTCCCTCTCTGTTTGTCAGTCAACAGCCGTTTTTTATTGGACTCCATTGCAATGTAGCTCTGACTAATGTGTTGTTTCTCTCAGATGCCATTCATGTCTACACGGACAAGAAGAAAGCTTTGGATGCTGTTGTGAGGATGAAAGGTGCCAGGTTTAAAGTTTTCTCCTGCCGGGAAGATGCAGAAAAGTTTGCCAAGGCCAGCAGTGAGGGTCCATCACCAATAAAGTCTCCGGAAATGAAATCACAGGTGACACCAGGCAGTGTCAACCACAGCGGTATGTCCAAATGACCATTTTATTATGATGAAGAACGATATACACAATAAAACCTGAGAAGAAAGCATTGTTTTTTAGAGTTAATATCCAAGGTTCCCAATACTTTTCAGAAGAAATCATGCAGCCTGTCATCTAATAACATATATGATTTCATTATTGATTGATTATTCATTTAGCTGTTTTATCTCACCCCCTGCTGTTTGAACAGTGTAACGGATAAAATTTGACATATTCACTCTTGCAGCTCTGAATGTAGAGAAGGCAAATGAATTTAAGAGTCCACGCACGCAAGACCTGACCGCAAAGCTTCGTAAAGCAGTGGAGAATGGAGATGAAGAGGCTTTCCATGAGCTGGTCTGGGGAAACCCACGCTACCTTATTGGTTCCGCCGATAACCCTACTATCGTGCAGGTGAGGTCCTTCTCCAAATATTATAGTGGTAGCAGTGCTATGCATATTGTTTCAGTGTCCTAGAAGGGCCAGTACTGATGAAAGGTATGCCTTCCGTATACTGTCAGACAACTTAGATACTTAGATAAATGGTAAATGTGATCGATAAATAGTAAAGAGTACCGGTAGATATGAAGCTGTAGAAGTAGGGTACTCCTCATATGCCTAAAGCAGGTATACTACTATCAGTGGAGTTGTTTGCATTTGATTTGAATATAAGGGTTCATACAATAACATAGTATGTGTGGTGTTTTCTAGGAGGGCTGCAGGTATAATGTTCTGCATGTGGCTGCGAAAGAGAACCGACCTCGGATGGTCCAGCTGGTTCTGGAGACGCTCGAGAACCCAGATTTTCTGCGTCTGATGTACCCTGATGACCAGGAGGCTATGCTGTGGCAGCGCATGGATTACATAGTGGACCTGTACCTCAACATGCCTGATAAAACAGTGAGAGGATTGACTGATTGATTGATCGAGTTTATTTGATCATTTTCAAAAGCACATAGGACTCTGTAGGACAGAGATAATATACAATGAATACAGATTGTATACTTGTGTTATATATATAATATATTTGCGGTAGATAAAGGCCTGCCTAACATATTTGTGTTGGTTTAAGTTCAACTAGCACCTCTTGTCCCCTGATAAATAGTGTCAGAATATTTATTCATTTGATTGTTACTTTGCAAATTTAAAGCTGTTCAGCTTTTATGATTTAATATCCTGGTCTGACAGCGTTATGTAATTGTATGTGACTCCCTCTACAGAACAATGAGACCCCTCTTCATTTCGCATGCAAGTTTGGATGCCCAGAGGTGGTGAACGTGCTCTGCTCACACCCTGCCACGGACAAACAGCACAGGAACAAATACAACCAGAAACCTGCCGGTGTACGTGTGACTAAACATGCTTTTCTCTCTCATTTGGCTCATTAGTACGGCATCACCTCTCCATACTCCAGACTCGCAGTGTTGCTAACTATTTGGGCTTTACAGGTGATTTGTGACAGGAAAAACAAAACCAAAGAAATGAAACGGAGGATCGCAGAGTACTTGGAGGGTGAGTGACAGCTCTGCTGGTGCAAACATGTTGTGCAGTGCTGCAGTGGTTACATAAGTGACTGACTGACCCTCTACTCTCCTTCAAACCCAGATCGCTTCTATGTCCCTTTACTGAGGGCAACGGACAACACTCTGCAGCCTGTGATTGGTGGGCCGTGGTCCCCTACTACAGGGCAGATGAGTGGAAATTCACTGGGTCATCATGGGATCGCGGGGACACCCAGAGATCCTGCCATGACGGTCACTGCTTTTGCTGGCCCTCTGAGTTCTGCAAAGGTGCTACTCCCTTGTTAAGATTTTGTTTTAAAGTTTTTGAAACATTTTAATTGTGTTTCATAATATAAACAGGCATACTTGAACCCATGTAAAGTCTAGGAAATTGCCTGAATGTCAGGCCTCAGTTCAGAAATCAGTTAATATCTAAATATTCAGTAAATATTTGCAAACCTGTGACGCTGTAACCCGAGTCTCATATCTGTCCTCTATTGAAATATCATTAACTAGAAATATATTTTTTTTGAAACCTTAACGGTCCTTTTGAACCCTACAGGCGGACGAGTTCCACAGATTATGGAAAACTCCACCCAGAGATCGGGCCAAATACCTTCATGGCATTCTTAAATCGGATCCAGAACGTGGAGCGGAGCGGGTTGGAAGGTATGAACTCACTGGCACTCAGTGTTTTAAGCCCCCAACATCGTCTTCCAGGCAGCGCTGCCACCGTTGACTTAAAGGCACGTAAACCTAACCCTCACCCTAACCTTAACCCATGCGCTGCCTTGAAGACAACGTTGGGGCCATAAAACACCAAGAAACCTCACTGGCATACCGAGAGTATGAGTCTAAGAGGCAGATGACAGGACAGCCTGTTAACTGAACTGCATTGAAGCGGGTCTAATGCTCCCCTTGGCCCAGCTTGTTTCTTGGTGTAGAAATGATGTTCATAATGGATAGACATTACGTAAATTCAGAAGAAACAAATCAATTTGTCACTGTCCTTTAAGAGCATAAAGTCCACCACTTTGCAGATGTAAATTAGCTCAAGGCTAACTCTGGTGCAATGCAATACATCAAATGGCAACATTTATGTTAAAAATTGTACATGGTCCCTAACAAATAAAACGGATACTACTAAAATAATTCATTAAAGCAACATGATTTAAAAAAAAAAAAACCACTGCGGATTTGTTCTTTTTGCAGGGAGCTAGCCCATGAGCTTGGTTACCCTTGGGCCGAGTACTGGGACTTCCTGGACGGCTTTGTGGATCTGTCTGTGGAGGAGGGTCTGAGTGTGCTGGAGGCCTATCTGAACTGGAGGAGCAGCAGGCCCACTCTGTGGGAGTCGGAGAAGAAAGGCGTCGGCAGCAGGGGGTATGCTGGCATGGTGCCGTCCTCAAGTAAGCTGTGCTTCAGATGCCACTGAGTCGGGGTTTTTTTTATATATAAAACCACGTTTTACTCTCACTAGCACCTGTGCAGAAATATTTATTGTTCTCTTGTGTTCTTGTGTCTCTCGGTTCTAACAGAGAGCTTTGATGCACTACCCATTTGTAAGTCCGCTGGGAATGGTGTGGATGTTGAGGGTCACTTTCCTCAGGTGAACACCAGAAAAAAGAGGGAGGACTTGAATGGGACAAAGCAGACATCAATGCTGGAGAAAAGTTTGGCGACCGCTTCCCCAACCCCGGTCTGTAATCTGATGGAGAAGTTTGACGCTGCCACCAGTTCAGAAAACAAGGGGGAGAAACGGGGTGCTGTGCTGTCTGAATTTGGAGACCTGAACCAGTCAGATTCAGGCATCGAGGGCCAGAACCAATCCGAGTCTAGTATAGCTTGTTTGGACCAATCAAAATCTGACACGGAGGGTCTTGATTTGAGTGACCCAGGCTTCTGGAGAAAGTGGCAGAAGAAGGAACGTCCAGACACAGTTGAGGACCAGTCCATCTCAGATGAGTACCTCACAGCAGATGAGGACACAGGCTCTCAGGTAGATGACCTTGGCACCTTTAATCATGACGGCAGGAGAAATAGACGCAATTCGGGATCCACTTGCTCGTCCTACAAATCCATACAGAGTTCAGGTTGGGACGCTTCAAGTGACCAGAGCCTGTTTTTCGAAGGGTAAGTGTTGACAATGTGTGTTTATGATAATGTTTGTGGCCTTCAATGTCATTTTATTTTTTTTATTCTCAATTGTTTTCAGCAATTCACCCACCAGGCTGGACAATGAAGTCCTTTCAGCATTGGAAAGGATAAACATTGACCCTCAGCGATATCCCGCTATCACAAAGTGGAAAAGCACTGTTGTAGCCTATCCAATCAAGCAAAGGCAAAGGTACCACATTTTCATTCAATTTCGTCATGTTAGATGTAGATGCTTTTACTATTAAGAATATTCTGTGCAGACATCATTCATCTGCTGAAGTCCCTACTAAGAGTCCCAGTCATGGTTGTAATGGTGTTGTGGTCGCTAGTTATGGTTGTGTGGGTAAGATGCAATTGTAGCTTCATTGTTTCCTCATCTTTGAATTATGTAAGATGCATATTTTCCCACAATTTTAAATATTTTCTTAAGTTCTTAATAAAACATCTGTGTCAAAAATACCAAAAGGAGGAAGCACCACAACACTGTTTGCAACCCAGAAGAGCCCTGTTCAGAGTCCCCTGTTTGTCTGCCTGTTGATTCACAAAAATATGAGCATAATGCACAATGGCTTTGCTTCAACATAACAGACCCTGAGCTTGTGGGATAAAAAAGCAAACCTTCTCACTTTTGTTCTTTTGTTGTGAGCGGAGACATAGTGAACAGAAGCTAATCATCGCCAATCAAATCACAATCACATTACCTGTTACAAAAAATGCAAATAGATATTTGAAAATAACTCCGTCCTAATTGGTAGCCATCCCAGATACCCAAATACATGTGTAAAAGCATTGAAAATAAAGGAATTTTAATAATATATGACCTTTATGCCTGCGTATTTGGTATTTAGATGTGTTGTTTCAGTGGATGCATTGTCGTATGTGCCCCTAATGCATCCTGAATGTCAACCCATCTTGGCTTTTAGCTGGCCTCACAGCTCTTCCCCGAAACCCCCTCGGTCATCCACCCCCCTCGGCAAGACCACTCCATGGTTCAGCAGCCCAACCTGGCTATGCCGTCCTGGGAGTGTCCTCCCTGACTTACTTGCTTACAGCACACCTGGCAGACCTCCAGGTGGGAAACATTAACTTCATGTCTTTCATGTACAGTCACCCATGCAACACTGATTTTCAAATGTTCATTTATCTACAAGTAAAACCATGTTTGTGTCGGCTGGTGAGAAAAGTTGCATAATTCATTCATATTTGACAGATTAAAAAAATGTGTACAGATATGTTTGCAGACAATCCAATGGCACATGGTGGTCTGAGTGATCTGGCATTTTATTTTCTATTTTCTGTTTTGGCAGACTTGTCATTTAATTTGGTCTGCAATTTAATAAAAAAAATTGAATTGATTGATATAAAGGCCAAATTTATTTAATTTACTAAATGTGTCTCCAGGTGTGGGTCCCACATTCAGGGATCTGAGGAGCAGGATGCTGACTGGTGGGAGTGTGTCTGTGTGAGGAGCTACCTGTCTTACAGCTTGAAAAAGCAGAGAAGGTGTATTGCTGCTACTGCTAAGCCTTATTATGAATTTAAATGCACTTTTGTAGTTTTTAATCCGCTGCCACTCTATTTCTTATGCAATTACAAAGAGCTGTATTTTACTAAACACTAAAATGCTAAATAATTTTAATCATTGTTAATGTTAAATATATGTTTTAAAAATGTTACAGTCTCAGTGATATATTTGTGTCTTTTAGTTATTCCCTGCTGGTTTGGTTGCTTTTTATCCATGTGCTGTCAAGCTCTTGTTGGGCGAATGAAGCATTGAATGCTTTTTCATATGACAAAATAAATGAAATAATGAGATTTATGTTTTTAAACAAGCATGGCGTACTGCTCATCATTTTCAGAGTCTTTATAATTATACTGAACAGTATGTGCGTCACGTAAACGGCCACTAGGGGGAGAACTCGAGCCCTAATAAATGAAAATAACGGGCGTAATCTACTCTCATCGTTCTTTGATTGTTAAATAGCCTACTCTTGTAGTTTTATTTTCAAGTTAAATAGACTAGGCGTTAAGTTTAGAAGGGACTCCTGCCACAATGTAGTGTAGCCTACCTACCCTGTAGAAAATGAGGCTACTTTTGTCAAATTGTAATAGAACAAGTGCTATGCTGCATTTAATAATCTGAAACTGTTTAGGCTATACTATTGAAAAAATCCGACCACTAATTTAGATTATTCCTTACACAAAAAGAAATGCGTTCATGTATATATTTTTTAGTTTATGAGAATGCTGGAAGTTGTTGAGAGAGTTTCAAAATCAATTTATCTCACTGTATAATTCCACATTGGAAAAGGATGCATTACAGATTTTTTTTAAATTCTTTCTTAAATTATTCCCTCACCAATTTTAGGCCTAGGCCTAGGCCTACGTTGTTTCAATGAACGAGGCTTCTGAAGCATGATCAACCCCTCCACGTTCTTTATGGAGATGAAAGGAAACACGTCATTAAATCATGGCTAATTTGAATGAAAGCTCCTCCCTAAAACCACTAGAGTAGTTACATCGCAGAAATGCAATGACAGGCTCTCCGGAATAGCCTACACTTGTCGTAAAAGAGAGTAAATTCGATTTATTTGGATATGCGGACACTTGGAAACATATGGCGGAGTCGGAGGGTATGTAATAGCACTCACTAACACGATGTCTTTGCTGGGATAAAGGATGAAGTAATGGTCACTTCAGAATGCCGGCTTGCGCTGGAGAGAGATGTAAACCCAGCGCCTACATACCTGTGGCCACCGCCGCCTGTCTCCTGGTGGGATCCTCAACTTTATTTTTTGTGTTCACGTAAGTTTTGCAGTTTATTTGTTCTGGAAATACTACCTGATGCTGGATATGCTACCCCCACCCCACATGCTCACATCTGTATGGTCTTTAGCCTACTGTCAGATCACAGTAACCATGTCAGCGGACTCTATCTTTCTGATTGCTTACAGAAGCGTAAACGAACAACATCCCTCTCAAAATAGAGTTTACGTAAATGTTTTGATTTTGAAATGTTCTATTGAACAGGTGAACATGTTGAACACGCTGAATGTAACGTAGACGTTTTTATAACGGTTGAACTATTTAGAACTAAAGTAACTGAAAATGTAAAATCCCTCACATATGGATAAAGATAACAATAGTTTTTTCAGCATTAAAAGTAATCCCGCGTCTGCGCCACATTACGCCCACTGTGCTGGAACAGGCTCTTAGTGTATCAGCTATTCCCAAATATTCACTTCTACTCTGCAATGGAGGTTTAACACAACTGGGACATGATCAGGATGAGGCTCGGGATTGGCGCTCCTGACACGTCCAGCTGTCTCCAGTGAGTGGGGGCTTTTGTGCACCAAACGAGGTGCTTCCTTCTTCTCAGTAGTTCAGGCCTTTAATAAAAAGAAATGTCAAAAGCAGAGGGTGCACCAGAATTCACCCAGTAAATGTGATACAATTGAATTGGAAGTGACTGAATGGGTTAGTTAGTATTCATTTGAGCAAACATGTTTAATTATCTTAGAAATGTAAATGGTTATTCATAGCTAATCATAACAATTTAATTAAATGCCACTGAAATTGAATTGTAAGGGGTACACACAAAATTATGTAGCTTTGTTTAGGGGTGGGGGGGATCGGCTCTGTGTGCGAGCTACAGACTACAGCTGCAGCTGTGCTCTTAACCCAGTGACCCCTGACCCCCGTGGCCGCGGACTGTCCCAGTTTCCCCTCCTCTGTCCGTACATTGCGCCCATGCAGCCCCGCGTAGGTCCCATTCAGCAGATGGGTGGCTGCTGGGGATTAGGATTTTTTTTCTAGTGCCTTCTGATTCCCCCATCTGGAATGAAGAAGGGGGCTGTCAGTCTTAGAAACTTCCCTGGGGAGGAATAACCGCTGTCATTGGGTGGCTTGGGACCCCTAGGAAGCCTGAGGTCTGTGGCGCTGCTTGTGCTGTTGAGGGTTGAGTCTGCACCCTCCGCATCTGGCTTACTGTAAAAGGAATAGATGTTGAGCCCACCCTTAATCCTCGAATGAATGAATTTGTTAATGGTAATCTTAATGCTCACACTGGTTAAGGGGAGGTTGTACTCATGGTGGGTGTAAAAGTATAGATACACCAACTATCCCTGGAAAACGAGTCCGATGTTAGTCTCTTCTCTCTCTCTCTCTCTGTTAAAATCTATAGATGATCAATTTGTTGATTTACAGTTTAAAGGCACACAGCACACTCACCACCAGAGGAGGTGGTCTCATAAAAAGTATTTTTCCCTTACAAGATACTTGCATGGAGTGTGCAGAATTTCTCTTTTGATTGATTTTCAGTTCACTTTACTGTTCATCCAAGGTCATTAGGATGTTATTAAGATATGTAACATTCTGTCTAATTACAAAATCATGTGGCCCATTTTGAATGAAACTCGTTTCGTTTTATTCCTTTTGAAAAAGCTTCTGACTCAAAGCTGCTCTGTAGAGGATGGAAGTCTGAACCCCCCACAGGGACTTAATTGGATTGAGGAGTATTTCAGTGATCATCTCCGTGTGTATTTAGCTGTGGTGAGGGGTCGACTTATGATGTGTTTGATGGATCATATCTCTCTGAGCGTGCAGGAATGCCTGTCTTTGCCAGCCTGAACGTCACCAGCTCAGAGTTGTCCTTGTTTGAGTGAAATGATGTGAAGTGAAATGCTGTTTCCATGGTTTGGCTGTGCCAGTCAAGAATTCGGAGGCTTCTCCTGCTGAGAGTGGACTGATTTGGGAAAGTATGTTACCACATTATCATGGTAATACATATTTGCAAAGAACAATAATTAAAACAAAACTTAAACACCTAAATGATTATGTTGTAAATGGACATGTGTACAATATACCGGTAGTTTACAGTACATTCCTGCATTCCTAGGCTTCTGCCTTTTACCTCAAAACATTGGTCTTGGGTGACTCCATGATCACAAAGACATGTCGAAGGTGTCGACTAATGAGGTCATAGCCTCATAGAAGATGCTGCTCAACTCAGATGTACTGTAGGCAATCTTACAGCTCTTCTATAGACCCTATAGGAATCTTACAGCTCTTCTATAGACCCTATAGGAATCTTGTATAAACAAATGGACCTTATACTCAAGGTGTTCAACCCTGTGGCAACTGCAATGTTGTGTCTCGCTTGCTTTATCAGACTAAGTTGTGTCCAAGTTCTCCTCAGAGATTTACAGGAGCGAGATGGGATTCCGTTTGATAAGAGCATTCCATGTGAAGTACCTGGTGCTTTTTAACTTTAGAGTTAATAGAACAGCTTGATTATCCCGAAAAGTTACATACCTGTAGGCTGTTTTGTGTGGATTACTTTGAAGAAAGTACACTGTCGGCAGCATGGTGTGGAATGCCAAACTATTTTCTCCAACCACACTTAACAAGTGTGATGTGATAATACACCCTCTGGAGGCATCAAGGATGATCCCTGCTTCAGTTACGCTAGAGTGAAGCAGAGATCTGTCAAAACTAACCCATGCTAAATTCAAGTGCTCCTTACTTTAGATTGAAGTCCTTGTTTTAGGTTTAAGGGCTCTTTACTTTTCCACTGAACCCTACACAGTTTCTATGGTCCCAGTGACTGCAAAGAAGACACCTTTAATGTTGCCCTTCAACCCCCAAATAGTTTGGATTTTGAGTCGTGTAACCTTTGGAAAAAGTCTTTTGTTGTTCCAGGGAAGTTGTAGGTCATACCTATTTCAGTCCTCTCCGCCCTGTGATAAGTATAACTAACTTGACACCATAATATCACTGGGGCTCAGCAGCATTATTAATGCAGGAAACAGTGTAAAGAAGTAGACTGAGGCTGCACTCCGAACAGGATTAGACTGATATGTAGGCCATGTGGATGGGCTGGGACCTGGAATAGTGGGGAATCTGGACAGCCAAGCAGAAAGATCATTATTAACAGACTGGGCTGTGGTGTGAATCCCATACAATGTTCAAAGGTCTGGCTTCAGTGTATGAGCTTACATCTCTATATGGCTTTATGCTAAAACTCAACTTGAATGAGAGGATAAATGCAACACCCTACAGGACACTTAGTGAAAATATTCTAAAATTCAAGTAATTTGTTAATGTATGAATGCTTACGGTTTTTCATATAGATTGCAGATATAGCTTAGGCCATTTCCTCCTCACACCATCAATTTATGCTCCCTTAAAATTGCAATGTTACTCAGCTGGAGAGAACGATTCTCCTGAGAACACAGAACATGAAAATGTTCCAGAATTCTTCCCCCCAACGTTCACCCTAGTTTAATTATTATTCCACATATTCGATTAATGCAGCACACAGTGGGCAGTAAGCTGTTGGGAGCTGTCTTGGTGTGGCTAACAGTGTGCCGTTTGCCTTTGGAGTGGTTAATTGTGGAGGTCCTCTTGGATATGGGCGGGGATGTGCTAGCGAAGCAGTCTGTCAGAGGATAATTATTACCCCAGTTAGTCTAAACATACCAGCTCCTATTGTTTTCTCACGTCTGCAGTAATTGCCCTTAGGGGTGTACATCCGTCTAACAGAGCCCAATCAAAGGAGTACAGAGATCGGATTCTAAGGCAGGTTATCTACAGATGGAAATGTTTAAGTAAGCCTCAGAACTGATCTACGATATATTTACAAAACAGGAAGCCTGATAGGGCAATGCTATTGTACATCTCAGCAATGGCAAAAGCACAGCCAATGACAATGTGTTCCTTTTCAATTTACCTACTCATGTGGTCATTAAAACCTATTTTCTGTAGGGTAGTTAGGCACTCTCCCTTAGCTGGTGTGGTCAGAAGTGACCACTCAGTTCATATCTGCATGCCAAAGAAACGTTTGGCTCTTTATGCAGCCATACTGTTTCAGGGGGAGTTAATATACTACCACAATATAAGTCAGTGCTCATAATGTGCTGGACAGTTTCTTGACCCGTAGCCTACAACCAGAAATTTAAAACTTGAAAACTAATTGGAAATTACAGATTTTTTAGTGTCTAATGATTAAGTACCCATGCTGTGTCATTGTTCTCCTTCTTGTTATAAACCATCGACAATGTAGTGACATAATTACCTCTAGTGTCAGTGACATTCAATTACGTTTCATTGAATTACATTTCATCAGTAACAATCCTCACAGATTTGACTTCAAAGGAAGACCAATGAACAAAGCAGCTATAGCTAACAGTGGAACTACAAGATATTATGTCTCCTGACTGCTCTGTGTTGAACGGGAGTGTCTTATTCTGGCTCATAGCTGTTCTGTTCATGCCTCTAATAATACTATTTCATTCCCAGCATGCTGTTTGACAAGTACAGGGGACTAGATTCATTTCAGTTTGTGTTGTTTTATAACATATTGTTTTTGTTATTCATTACACAGTATTTGTTGAAAATAACAGAACTTGCATTGAATACAACACAATTTGCATTGTTTTTTAAACACATCTCTGTGTCCAGACAGTTTGTGTTGTTTCCAACGCATTTGTTTTAAGAGTGTTCTTTTTGTGATCTCTGTGTCCAGACAGTTTGTGTTGTTTCCAACGCATTCGTTTTAAGAGTGTTCTTTTTGTGATCTTAATGAATATAGCAAGGTTGCAAGAGTAGCTGGACTGCTGGTAATCTATCCCATAGATCAAGGGTATGACAACTAAGTGCAATCTCAGAGGAAAGTAGGTCTAGGGCAGTACCTCTGAGGTAGTTGGTAGCAGTAAGATCTTACAACAAATATTGGGCAGTTTATATGCTTGAGTAAAATTCATCCTCAAGTATTGCATTGCTATATCATTCATATGACAGAACAATTATGGCACTAGCCTGTAAGCACCATCGAATATTTGTGTGAAATAAGGAATCCTCATCAAACCAAATGTGCGTTGGTGGTTTGTTTGCAGGTGGTTTGCTTGCAGTTAATTTAAGATGCCTACTTACTCATAATTGCTCATTAATTAGATGATACTCACAAAAGATACACTTTTTCGATGAGTCTGCCATACAATCTCACACAAGAACTAATTGAATTCTCTCCACCTTCCCTATTTCTGTCAGAGGACCATACAGTAAAACATTATTTGCTGTATTATTGCTATATTATTAATATATTACACAAATTTTCCTCTGGATACATAAAGTATCAATCAATCAATCAATCAATCAATCAGTCTGTGATGACATTCTAATAGTTTATTTCTACACATCTTACTGAATCACTTACAGACGTTGTCAGGGATGCGATAGGGCTCTCAGTGTCCTCGGCCACTGGCCCAGTCCAGTCTACAGATTGGAGGGCAGCTTACCCTGCCGGAAGATTTAATACGCTCTCGCACCACTGTGTTTCATCAGCAAGCCGCGACTTGTCTGGGCGGCCCGGCCGGCGATGTAATGAACTCGCATTACTGTCCAGATGGTCAGAAATCAATGTTGGTCAGGTTCTGTAGAAGTGTAATCCCCTTTTGGTAAGAAATCGGGTTCTTAAAGGGAAAGAGTGTCGTAGTTGTCCACTAAGCTCCTGCCAAGCGTCCCTCTCTGCAGCGTTGGCCTGTAATGAGAAGATGCCGAGGCCATCCACCTGTTCTACTTTCAGTTCCACTGTTTTTCTTTATTTTTTTAAAAAAAAATGTCTAATCATGTTTACTGTTGCTTTTAAGCTGACTTTAAGGAATAATGTCATAAGTTTATGGTCTGACTCATTTCAACTGTTGTATTGTTTCTTAACTGGATGGTGTGGCTCCCCATTAAGAGGTTAAGAGAACTGGACGCGCTTAATAACATCCTTCCACAGCCTACAATAAGTATTATGAATGAAACAGCATATTTATGGATTATAAATCAGTAGATCATTGAGGTATATGGATGACAAATCTGGCATTGCCATTACTGTACATAACTACCAGACCAGTAGTTTGCATCAGTACAGTACTCTAGCAACACACAGAGCTTTTGCTCCCTTGCAAATCTTCAAAAAGTGGACTGATTGAGCAACACATTGTAGCATTAGGTCTTTGGAGCGTGAATGTTAGAATTTCAAACATGTAAGTAGAGAATACAATCTTCGTTTACTTTGTTGGCCTGCAGTATTGGATGATATGACTAGTGTACTAAATGAGGGTTAACGTATTGTCCGCCGGTCAATATTGGAAAATAAGTCCCGACAGTGTGAACAGGGACCCGATGCGGAGTGGAGCCCAACAATGAAAAAGGTCATAGAATTCAGTGGCTGTGACAATGAATCTGGTGATCAAAGTTAATCTTTTTTATATCCCTCACAACAGGATGATGACTGTACAATTGAGAACAATCTCCCTACTAAAAACAACCTTGGATGACACAACAGAGCTCAGGGTATTGCAGTGTGCCATGCATGTACTGTTTAATTAAGCCCACAGAATGATGCCATTCTGTTATGGGATCAATGATTACTGTTCACCTTTACTGTCATTGATGCCTTTGTGTTTCAATTGACTAGTTTTTGGCTTTTGACATGCTTGAGTTTTTGGCATTTGCCCTTTAAATGAAATTAGCCTGTGCCTGCTTGAGTTTGTGTGCAACTGAAGATCTGCAAAGACGCACAAAGAAACTATAGCAGTCACATAAATACGGTGAGGACTTAAGGTCCATAAAGCAGGGACTGCTAGTGAACAGTGTAAAGGTAAAGTAGAGCTAGCGCACCAGATTTTGTGCATGTGTGCAGCCTCAGCTGTAGAGAATGAGCAGCCAAAACGCCAATGGTCAGCGGCCAAACACTGTGACATCTTCCCAGTCAGAGACTTGGATAATCAGCTCTAACATTTCTGGCTCCAGTGCGCTAATTGAGTCATAGAGGTCATCCAGCACTGGCATATTCTGTGCTGACATACACAGACTGGCCAATATCAGGTATACATGCAATCTGCCGGGGTCTTGTTTAAAAGCGATATAGTTTACATCACATATACTGTAATTACAACAGGCCCTAGCGGATACATTAGTCCACTTTGGCTAATTAAAATGGTAGAAAAGGAAAAGGTGCAGGATTTTTGTATGTTTTGTCTTACTTCTACATTGCGCGCTGACAGTCTTTAGGGTAGTATCAGCATCAGTACCATAGACAATATAAATAAAGAATCAGCGTTAGTATGGGGTTCTTCAGCACTCTCTTCAGGCATTCATGACATGTGGGGAATTTTTGATGAATGGTCTTTGATCAGTGAAGATCTTTTCCTCACATTTCAAGATCATCACATTCTGTTGAGGCTTTTGCATTGTGAATGACTGGATGCATTTCGAACAGTGTTTCTAGTACAGAGAGAGACAATCAAAAATGGTTCTCAATAACTGTCAAAATTTGAACCGTTTCATAAAACGATTGGAACAAAGAGTGTAACGAGCTGTGGAGCTGCTTGCTGGTCTCCCTAGTGTGGTGTGTTGTGGGTCTGGTGCGTGCAGTGCTGCAGAGGTTTCCCTCGTCGCCAGCTGCAGCCATCGGTGCAGTTGGAGTGTTTTATCGCCCATCCAGCCTCCCAACTCAACCCCCCCCTGCTCCACCCCCACCCCCCTTTGAAGGACCCCTCCCTTCTTCACACTCACACACATCAACCAGCCCATATAAAACACACACACACACACGCACACATGCACCTCTCACTATCTGATGCCTGATTTCAGATATGTGCAATCAGACGTCTCCTGTACCTCTGCTGCAGTATGTTATGGTGCAATGTGTGTTGTGTTGTGGTGTGGTGTGATATTTGTTGTGTTGTGGTGTGATGTGTGTTGTGGTGTGATGTGTGTTGTTGTGTGATTTGTGGTGTGGTGTGGTGGGGTGTGTGTTGTGGTGTGATGTGTGTTGTGGTGTGGTGTGGTGTGTGTGGTGTGATGTGTGTTGTGTGTTGTGTTGTGTTGTGATGAGATGTGTGTTGTGTTGTGGTGTGATGTGTGATGTGTGTTGTGGTGTGTGTTGTGGTGTGATGTGTGTTGTGGTGTGATGTGTGTTGTGGTGTGATGGTGTTGTGGTGTGATGTGATTTGTGTGGTGGGGTGTGTGTTGTGGTGTGTTGTGGTGTGTTGTGGTGTGATGTGTGTTGTGTGATGGTGTGATGTCTGTTGTGTTGTGGTGTGGTGTGGTGTGTGTTGTGTGTTGTGTTGTGTTGTGTTGTGTTGTGATGAGATGTGTGTTGTGTTGTGGTGGGGTGTGTGTTGTGGTGTGATGTGTGTTGTGGTGTGGTGTGTGTTGTGGTGTGATGTGTGTTGTGTTGTGTTGTGTTGTGATGAGATGTGATGTGTGTTGTGGTGTGATGTGTGTTGTGGTGTGATGTGTGTTGTGGTGTGGTGTGTGTTGTGGTGTGGTGTGTGTTGTGGTGTGATGTGTGTTGTGGTGTGATGTGTGTTGTGTTGTGTTGTGTTGTGTTGTGGTGTGATGTGTGTTGTGGTGTGGTGTGGTGTGGTGTGGTGTGGTGTGATGTGTGGTGTGGTGTGATGTGTGTTGTGGTGTGGTGTGGTGTGGTGTGGTGTGGTGTGTTGGTGTGGTGTGATGTGATGTGATGTGATGTGTGTTGTGGTGTGATGTGTGTTGAGTTGTGTTGTGTTGTGGTGTGGTGTGATGGTGTGGTGTGATTTGTGGTGTGGTGTGGTGTGATGTGTGTTGTGGTGTGGTGTGGTGTGGTGTGGTGTGGTGTGGTGTGGTGTGTTGGTGTGGTGTGATGTGTGTTGTGGTGTGGTGTGGTGTGTTGGTGTGATGTGATGTGTGTTGTGTGGTGTGTTGTGTTGGTGTGATGTGTGTTGAGTTGTGGTGTGGTGTGATGGTGTGATGTGTGTTGTGTTGTGGTGTGTTGTGATGATGTGGTGTGATGTGTGTTGTGTGATGTGTTGGTGTGGTGTGATGTGTGTTGTGGTGTGATGTGGTGTGATGTGA
Organism: Alosa sapidissima; assembly: GCF_018492685.1. Classification (NCBI taxonomy): domain Eukaryota; kingdom Metazoa; phylum Chordata; class Actinopteri; order Clupeiformes; family Clupeidae; genus Alosa; species Alosa sapidissima. Next base: position 21,616,545 of record NC_055979.1, on the reverse strand, counting down.
TGTGATGTGATGTGTGCTGTGGTGTGGTGTGTTGTGTTGTGTTGGTGTGGTGTGATGTGTGTTGTGGTGTGATGTGTGTTGAGTTGTGGTGTGGTGTGATGGTGTGGTGCGATGTGTATTGTGTGGTGTGGTGTGGTGTGATGGTGTGGTGTGGTGTGGTTTGTGTTGAGTTGTGGTGTGGTGTGATGGTGTGGTGTTATGTGTGTTGTGTGTTGTGGTGTGGTGTGGTGTGATGGTGTGGTGCGATGTGTGTTGTGTGGTGTAGTGTGGTGTGATGTGTGTGGTGTGTTGTGGTGTGGTGTGTGTTGAGTTGTGGTGTGGTGTGATGGTGTGGTGTGGTGGTGTGGTGTGATGTGTGTTGTGTGTTGTGTGTTGTGGTGTGGTGTGGTGTGATGTGTGTTGTGGTGTGGTGTGGTGTGATGGTGTGATGGTGTGGTGTGGTGTGATGTGTGTTGTGGTATGGTGTGGTGTGATGTGGTGTGGTGTGGTGTGGTGTGATGGTGTGGTGTGATGTGTGTTGTGGTGTGATGTGGTGTGATGTGTGTTGTGTGTTGTGTGTTGTGGTGTGGTGTGGTTTGATGGTGTGATGGTGTGGTGTGGTGTGATGGTGTGATGGTGGGGTGTGATGTGTGTTGTGATGTGATGTGATGTGATGAAGGAGGCTGCACTGGTTTGAACGTGTTTTATGTGGCTTCTGCTTCTGCTCTCTACCCTCTCCCCTGTCCGCTCCTCTCTCTCTCTCTCTCTCTCTCTCTCTCTCTCTCTCTCTCTCTCTCTCTCTCTCTCTCTCTCTCTCACTCACTCTCTCTCTGTCTTTCATTCTCTCTCTCTCTCTCACTCTCTCTCTCTCTCTCTCTCTCTCTCTCTCTCTCTCTCTCTCGCGCTCTCTCCGCTCCGTTCTGCCGTGCTGATGAGAAGCAGCCTCTGTGGGCCTGTAATCCACGCTCCGTAATCTGAGGATTAAGGAGGTGCAGCTGGCACGGAGTGGGGCGTCCCGATATGAGGACTGAGCCCACAACCCCCCCATCCCCCCCCCCCCCCCCGACCCTCTTTCCCTCCTGGCACACCAGAGTCACACTGAGACCCTTCCTCTTATGTGGCCCCCAACACACACACACACGCACACACACACACATATACACACACATACACACACACACATGCCCACATACGCACGCTCACACACACACACATACACACACACACACATGCTCACACACACACACACACACACACACACACACACACACACACACACACAAACACACATATACCACCACGGCCCCAGAACCCACATCCCAAGCCTGTCCCAGTCAAGATTCCACATGTTATCCCAGATCCTCAAATCCTAAAGCCCGAATGAGAAATTTCCTAGACATGATCTGTGTGCCCTGGGGAGCACGCCTCTCCCTACTCCCTCCATCTAAGATAACACAGTTTGCCTGTATGTTTGAGGGATGTGATTACTTATGAATAATCAGTAATATATTGGGTTTATCTGGGCTCCAGCTCTGTGTTAGTTGGTTCCATGGTGCTGTCGTGAGAGGAGAGATGGTTGTTCAGGGCTCTGAGCTACCCTTGCAATTACTTGCGCTCTCAGTTCTATTATGTATGTGTAATAATGCTTCCATTTGATCAGACAATGTGGGAATAATCTACCCTGGCATCCCCTCTGGACCTGTGCTGAAAACGAGATTACCTCCCCATTTTAATCTCGCTCCAAGGATATAAAAATCCCCTCTCTAAATCAAACATTTCCATGTCGGCCACATTGGGCTCATTTGTCATCTTTAGAGAGCAGACAAGATCATTACGTTCCTCCGCATGAGATGAGCTTTGTTATGTTGTTCATCAATTAACAGCAGCGCTGATGTTGTGTGGAACTGAGAGTTATTTTTGTAGTTTGCAAAATGAAATCTGTATTGCATCAGTGTATGATGTGTCCTCAGAAGAGTATACTGGTAACCATGGAGATGCAGGCTGCCCACAGATGCATTCCGTTTCATCATTTTTTTTTTCTACCCAGGCTTGTGGATGAAGAGACACCTTTGAAGGCCTCTGTAAAGTTTCAGAGCTTACTCTCGACTTTGGCTGTAAATTATGAATGTGGAGCTTAGACATTCCTTCTTTGTTGCTCATCAGACGAAAGGGGGGGATTTTTCGATGGGAGGAGTCCAAAAAATAGAAGCAGTCCAAATGAAATCAATCAGGTTCAGAGATGGTTTTGCCTGTATGCATGAGGTCCAATGGGAACCATGAGATCTGGGAGGTCTGTTATTGCTTGTGGATGACAGCAGTTTGTGTGGAAAACATGACCGTTGAACAACCCCGCTCACGGGGGTGCAGTTAGCTGTCATGGTTTCTCCTCTCCTGATAAGCCCTGTCTGAAAGAGCTGGCCCTGTGGCCCATTTGGTGGCAAATGGTGTCGACACCTTCAAGGTCATGGGTTTAATGCTTATCCAGTGTTCACTTGCAATGAAAAAGTATATCCCTCAGCAATAAAACAAGAGAAAAGTTTACTTTATTTGCTTTGAAGTTTGTATATATTTTATTGATCATTTCAATATAGAATGTGTATTCATTGCACAGGAATATTTAGTACTGTGGTGTATTAGTTCTACTCTTCTGTGATAGCAGTTATCGTTTTAAGTGATGGAAGGTGGTTTGCACAGATGGAGTGGTTCTAATCCACTTCTTGTCTTGCACCAGAGGATGACCATTTAACCCAAGGGTAATGGAACAGTGTTTATGTTAGGGGTGGATTGGTGGATCAACAATATTCCAGGGTTTTGTGGATTTGAGGGGGAGACATGGATTGATGATCAAAGCTTTTTTTTCCAGAGGAGAGGGATTTGTAGAAACGTCTAAATGTAAACAAAACATATATTTGCATGTCCATCCATATATCATGGATTTGTGGGAGATTATAGATTATTATTGTTCGCAGGTTGAGATCGCAGTGTTTTCAGACCTCTGGGTTAAAAAGTGTGGCCCATTTGCATGCAAGCAACTGTTGTGGGTCAGGTTATTCTACCTCATAAAAAATATGGAAACCTATTTGTGATAGTAGTCACGTACTGTAAACGAGAGCAGATGTAATTTTTTACACTCTTATTTCAGGGTGTGTGTGTGTGTGTGTGTGTGTGTGTGGGTGGGTGAGGGGGAGGTGCACCACAATTTATTCCAACATATGCAGCCCATACACTCACAGGGACTGAGGGTGGGGGCAAGCTTCTTGGGATATTGACCCACTCCATCGTTCAGACACTTTCATGTCGGTGAACTGTAATTCATTCACTGGGTCAAGAAGTTTCTTCTGAGTGATTTGTAACAGACAGCACTTCTTTAAATCACTCACTGCCACATTGGCAAAACATCAATAGTGACAGTAGGCATTACTGTCTAAGTACTGTCTAAAAATGAATATGAATTATTTGTTTATTATTTTATCCATTTAAACTAACACAATGCAGTTATTTTACCTGAAAATAAAGGCTTCTAAATAACCTAAACTAAGCTAACTAAATCTGATGCTAGACATGAAGTCTGTGACTCTGACATTACCAATGCAGTCCTGGAACACCTGATTTTTCACTATGTAGCCACTATGTTGATCGGGTAGTATCATGACCCATTTAGTCGTTTTTTGACGAACTAGCGTTAAATGGTGTTGAATATTGATGCCAAAGGGCATAAACATAAACTCATCCATGGTGTTGTTTTAAGGGGACCAATTAGAGTGCCGTGCTGTGGCTAAGTAGAGCATGCAGAAAGAACAGTCTGCTGTGCTTAGTGCTGCATCCAGTTGATTGACTGCTCTCTGTTGCTGACACAGGGGCCCTTGGTTGGCGGAGCGGATCTGCCTGGCAGCGCCAATATGCACTGGTGTCGTGTTCTTTTTCGTGTTGGCCAACTTCAGCATGGCAACGTTCATGGACCCTGGTGTACTGCCAAGAGGTGAGGCAACGTTTGCATAATCTCTACCACCAACTGCTGTAGCCTTAAAAAATGTATTACTGAAAAAGTTGAAAGAATGAAACAGTGAAGATTGTGCGAACATTTCGTCCTTTCCAAAGGACTGACAGTAATGTATTCTGACAGGCACAGACTTTCATACCAGATGCCAAATAAGTCTGAGCTAGCCCCAATGTTTATGTGCTTTAAATGGATGTTGTTTAACACTTTCACTCATTAGAAGAACTCACAATGTTGACCCCATGAATGTTGACAGTTGACCCTAATCCTAAAAGAGGGCACGGGTGGGTGGGGGTCAGGGGGGGGGGGGGGGGTGCTGACCCCAAGTATGGGTGCTTTCATCCCCAGTGCTTATTTTTAAGAGGATGTTTAGCTGAGTTTGGTGGTGTGATTTCAGCCAATGAGGATGAGGATAAGGACGACGACTTCCGGGCGCCCCTGTACAAGAACGTGGAGGTGCGTGGCGTGCAGGTGCGCATGAAGTGGTGCACTTCCTGTCACTTCTACAGACCGCCGCGCTGTTCACACTGCAGTGTGTGCGACCACTGCGTAGAGGTTAGTGTGTGCGTGCGTGTGTGTGTGTGTGTGTGTGTGTTCACATGAAGTGGTGTAAATCCTTACACTTGTCATCCCGCTGCCCCCACTGCTGTGTGTGCAGCCACGTTTGGTGGTGTGTGTGTGTGTGTGTATGTGTATGTGTGTGTATTTGAAGTAAAAGTCGCAGCTTGTGTGTGTGTGTGTGTGTGTGTGAATTAGTAATGATTTGTCCAGAGGTCTTTATGTTGTATTGTGAATGATATTGTAATGAGAAAGTGTATGTGTCGTAATGATATCGTAATGAGAGTGTATGTGTATGTGTGTGAGAGTGTATGACTGTGTGACAGACAAAATTTGTGCACAGACGCTGGTGGGCATGTGTGTAAATGATGTCTATTATGTCTATGAAAATAACATAGCATTTGTGTACATGCTTTTGTGTGTTTGTGTATGTGTGTGTGCGCCTGTGTGACATCGGTTCAGCCTCTGTGCGTGCAGTCAGAATGTTAGCATGTGGATAACACTTCTGAGGATGAAGGATAAAGGACAAAGAGGGAGAGAAAGAGGGAGAGAGAAGTAGAGGCAGAGAGAGAAAGAGAGAGAGAGAGAGAGAGAGAGAGAGAGAGGGAGAGAGAAGTAGAGGCAGAGAGAGAAAGAGAGAGAGAGAAGTAGAGGCAGAGAGAGAAAGAGAGAGAGAGAGGGAGAGAGAAGTAGAGGCAGAGAGAGAAAGAGAGAGAGAGAGAGGGAGAGAGAAGTAGAGGCAGAGAGAGAAAGAGAGAGAGAGAGGGAGAGAGAAGTAGAGGCAGAGAGAGAAAGAGAGAGAGAAAAGAGAAAGATAGAGAAAAGAGGTAAATAGAGAGAGAAAAAAGAAAGAAGAGGTAAATAGAGAGAACGAAGAGAGATAAAGAGAGAGAAACGAAAGATAGATAGACAGGGAGAGATGGCATTAATCAGGTCAATCCTCTTTTCTCTGTTCCTGTTCCCTTTTCTGAAGATGTGACATCCGTGTCATGAAGTCCAGGCTTTCCCACTACCACATAACCCATTAAGCTTTATGGGGAATTTCATCCAATCAGCATTTACTCAAAAAAAACTATATGTGTCATCCTAAGTATGGATTCATAATCATAAAAGCATCCCATGTTCTCTCTTTAGCCCAAACAGCACTTTGCTTCTCTGCATATCAGGGCTGAACGATTTATTGAACATATCTATTTGCGACTTTTCTGACAGATATTGCAATTGCCATTTGATTCAAAATATATTTTTTGAAGGTCAAGTTTAGCTCAATATACTATGCATTTAAAATTACTCTGAAATATTCTTTCTTGGGCTAGGCCAGCACTACTTCTGCTTGGCTGTTTTGCTGTACATTCATTGTACTGCTGCCTATGGTGCTGCACAGTTAATTGCAGTCTTCGCAATTTGCTCATTTCATTAGTTCAAATTGCAATTTTAATTAAAAATGGATTCATCTTTCAGCTCTACTGGATAATATGCTCATGTATTTATTATATGTTCATATTGCTCTGCAGGATTTTGACCACCACTGTCCATGGGTCAACAACTGCATTGGGAAAAGGAACTACCGCTACTTCTTCCTCTTCCTGCTGACCCTTAGTGTCCACATGTTGGACGTTTTCGGCTTTGGGCTTCTGTATGTGTTGGAACATCTGGAGGACCTGTGGGCTCTGGAAGCTTCCGTCACGTATCCTTGACAACCACACTGACTCCTCCACCAGATTACTGTGTCAATTTAAACAATGTAATCCATTATGTAGCCTGCCTAATTCAGTAATAAAATCTATACGATCTAATCCAGACAATATTAATACCATTTTAACTTCACTAATGCACTCTTTTAAACTCCCTTGTAAGAGGAAGACAGGCAAGGCATCTCTCTGCCAGAAGGGCTGAATATGGGTTGTCTAGTTCAAGGTTTCATCCCAGTAGCCAAAACACATCACGATCAATAACATGTTGTTAACACTGCTCCTGATCACGCCAGCTGATGTCTCTGGGGGAAAATCAGACATCACAGCCGACACTTGTAGAGCCACCCCACTGTGTGTGATATATTGGCTGCATTATGCTTGTCATGCTTGTCTGGTAATTGGTAGAATAAAATGCTACATGCTAGTGTTGGTTTACAGATTTAGAAGTACTACAGTAAAATAAGTACTTTTATTTGTGCTGCCATGCAAAATTATTATTTGTTGGTAACCAACCCTTCATCTTCTTTTTTTTTGTTGCAATTTGTGCCAAGTTTTTGGATGATTTGTTTTGTCAATAATATTATAATTGTGATATCCAATGTAAGGACCCTTCACTGTATACTTTAGTGTGGTTGTTATGAGCATCTCGGGGCTGTTCTTTCTGCCAGTCCTGGGGCTGGCCTGCTTCCACCTGGTCCTGGTAGCCAGAGGGCGGACGACAAACGAGCAGGTGAGACTACCACTGTTCAGGTCACTCTCTCACAGAGCAGGGGACACACTCTGCTGCACCGTAGCGGTGAAGTCCTGACACAGACACAGATGTTAACTCGTTAGCATGCCTCTGTCTCTCTGCAGGTGACGGGGAAATTCCAGGAAGGAGTGAACCCTTTCACCAAAGGTTGCTTTGGCAATGTGGAATCTGTTCTATGTAGTCCCCTGAGCCCAAGGTGAATAGAGCTGCAGAAACAGTTGGTATTCCACTCTCCTGTGTTTGAAATCGTGCACTTTATAGTGAGTGGGAAATATTTTCTTGACATTTCAGTCATGTTCGAATCAGAATTCTTTTGATTTGTCCATAGGTACATCGTGAAGCGGAGAAAGAAGACTCCTATTAGAATCCAGCCACCTTTCAAGAGGCCAGAAAGTGACAGAGAAACTCCTGTTAAAATTAGGGACAATGGAATCCAAACTAATATCCTTCCAAATAAGGTATCCTTCTATGCTTATTATAAATTGTATTATTTTTTTATTATTGTCTTTCCCATAAAAAATTGGCAAAGACAATAACTTAATGTTATGTATAATGTAATGTACTGGTAATGCCAAAAAATGATGGACGAATCCTCATAGGCCACAGATGTCCTTTCACATGTCTGCTACAAGATAACTCTGCCTTTCCTACGTCCCTTCTGCTCATGTCAGAGAAGGAACACGTTCCTACGGTTCATTTGACATGTTGTGATCTCTCCTTCCTCGCGCGCTGCAGGCTGTCGAAGGAGTGGATGTGCCAGATAGCAAGCGGCTCAACACCCCTCCTCCCCTGCCACCCAAACCTGACCCTGTCCTCCTGAGGAACCACTTGGCTGCCTTGGAAGGTAAGTGGACAGAAGGGACCACGCAGAAGATGACTACAGTATTTGTAACAGCTATGTTCATACTGTATGTGTGCTACGCAATTTATTTAGCATACTTAGCATACGCTGTACAGCGAATAGCTGCATGCATTTATATATTATTGCAAAATATAGATATGAATTGTGTATAAACATATCTACAGTATATGTGTGTATATGTATGCCTTGTATGTATTCATTTGCAGCGTACATTCTCAATTAATGTGTGACGTTGGGTCATTGACTCTTTGTTTTTGTTGTGTTGTTGTGTTGTTTTGTTTTCAGAGAGCCTCTTGCATAGCAGGTCCTCCTTCCCCTCCGCCCAGCCCACAGGGACACTGCGTCCCTCCCTGAACCACCTCTCCAAGCTCGGCCCCCTCTCCTCCAGGGAAGAAGTCCGGCAGGTTAGAGTTGTCTTGTAACTCAGTGAATCTAAAGGAATGTAACTACATCACCACATGCTTTAAGTTTGAGTTATTTATTTTTCACATACATTTACACAACAGTACAATATGTAGTGAAATGCTTAGTCCTCTGATTTAAAGTTATTATCATTTCCTGAATGTTTTGGGCAGATTTGACTTTCTGTTTATCTGCCCCAACCCCCCCCCACCCCATCTCTTAGACTATGGAGTCAATGACGCAGACTGGCGTGCGGCCTCAGGACTTCTCTTCTGACCCCAGCTTGGGCTTCCCGTCCAGCACGCTGCCCCTGAACTCCCTCACCCTCAACTCACGCTCGCTCAGCCTCAAGCATGCCCACCGCTACCGCGACCGGCCCTCGCTCTCCTCGCAGACCTCCGAGGGTCTGACCTCCTTGGGCCCCGCGTCGTCCGCCTCGCAGAGCCTTCGCCTCTCCCCGAGCGCGCTGACCAGCCGCGGCAGCAGCCTCTCCTACGACAGCCTGCTGGGCACCCCTGGGGAGATCAACGGCTCCCAACGAGGGCTTCCCCTGCTGGGCTTCCAGGTGCCCTACCTCCCCCTGGACTCTGGGGGCCTGGGCCTGTCCCGGGCGTCTGAGATCCAGCGCCACTCGCCGCACACGCGCAGCCCCGTCTTCATGGGCGTGAGCCGCCAGTCGCCACAGCCACGCGAGCCCTCGCCCGTGCGCTACGACAACCTGTCCAAGGCCATCATGGCGTCCATTCAGGAGCGACGCGAGCTGGAGGAGCGGGAGAGGCTCATGCAGCTGCCCCACGCCGGCCCCACCAGCCCCGCAACCGCGCCGGGCTACGTCACCCCCGACACCGGGGTGTACGACACGCCGAGCCGCCGCAGCCTTCCGCTGGAGGGCCTCCGAGGCCCACCGTCACGCGGTCCGACTCCGCCGGCATACGGCTCGCGGGAGTTCCTGATGAGCAGCGCGGCGTACGGCTACGGCAGCCGCATGGGCCTGTCCAGCTCGTCCACGTCGTCGCTGTCCCGTGCGGCGGCGGCGCCGCGCATCTCCTGCTCCTCTACGTCCTCGCTTTCGCGCACGCCCCGCAACTCCTGCTCGTCCACCTCGTCCCTCTCGCGGGCGCCCCGGACCTCTGGATCGCCGCTCCAGTCGCACCCTCAGGGCAGTGGGGGCGACCGCTCACTCTCCCCGGCATACCCCTCACTGGAACGGCAACTCCAGCAGTCGCCCTCCGCCCTGCTCTGCTCCCCGACCTCCTACACCACCCCCCGAGGCCTCGCCTTCATCTCTGACACTGAAGCCCCAGACCAGCCCCCCTCAGATGGACTACAGCGCTTTGAGAGTTGACTTTGACATCTAATATGCACTTCCATCTATTTTCTTGACCTGAACCCTCTTATTTTCATCTACAAAATGGACTTAAATATGCATCAGAACTGGAGATTCAGAACTGGACAATATGGAGATTCTGGGCCTACCCTGGGAAATAAATGGTTATGGTATTTGGAGTGGGCACTTTAAAGATTTAGAGGTCTAAAATGGTCAAACCTCTACACGGGATACCCTAACATACTTAATTCTACTGAGTAGTTAATTTGGTATCCTTCTCCATCTTCACAAAGCACAAACATTTATTGACACTATAAACAGATATAATATAAGATCACATGAATATAATTTTAATTCTAATTTGAATTCTGCCTCTATAATTCTACCCCCTACAATTCTACTGTAGTTATACAGTAGGTGAACCACTCATACAAAGCAGTTGTAAGATCTGATCCCCTTCAATTCTAGATAGAATTGCAGACTTTTTGCAGAAATATTCTAGAACCTGATATTTCACCCTCAGAGGGAAAACAAAAAGCATAAACCTCTCTTCCCAATTCTTATTTTGATGGACAAGACCTGACATTATTGTTCTTCTGAAAAGACTGCTTACTGAGATTATGTAGCATACTGTTGCCACTTTGGGCATAAACGGCTGCCTGTATGTGGTTTGGGACTGATTATCAAAAGCTAAAGGGAGCAGTTAATTTTTAAGCATTTGTGTTTATGTTTGTGTTGTACATTTTTTAATTATTTGATTGTGTCCAGTGTTTTCATCTGCCCTGTTTGTACTTTGTAATAGAATTAGTGAATAAACTACACATTTCTGTACATTTTACTTTTTATTTCTAGCATCTGTCTGAGCAATTTACAGATGACTGCAGTCTTTTATCATACTGATCGCTTTAGCTCTTGAAGATACAAATAACTTTCTGCCGCCACATATTCAGCTGCAGTGTTTTAATCTTGGTCTCAGACTCAGCCACCAGTCAACAACCCGGTGCATCACGGTCAAGGGGACAAGATGTTCTGAAGAAAAGACATCATTCCCCGTTGAGAATGAATCATGCCCCCTCTAGTGGACAGCAAATGACACAAATATGATTTATGTTTGAAACGATAAGGACACCTTGCTCAGTAAAATAGCATCCCAGAGACAAACGATGCAGGCCTCTCACATTATTTACAACGCGCTACCTGTCTACTACTTACTTTTCTAGCTCTGATCAATATCCTCTTGCAGGTCTACATGCAGAGATGAACAGAACAACTTGACCCGACATAACTTTATTAGAGTGGTCGTCGAGGCAATTATGTCAAACTGTAATGATTACGGTAGTTGGAGGTAACTCCTAGATTCAACTGATTTAGCCTGTATGTACTTATACTTAGTTCAGCCGTATCTTAGTGCACTTGTGTAGGCCTATAATCATTCCTTTTTCGTCATAACGCAACGCGAGTAGGCCTACAGTATCCATCAGCAAATATCCTGTCATTCCTCGGGCCTCTTTCTTTCTCTGTTCTGTTCTGTTTAGCTGTGTGTCTAATGACACTTGCGTAGCACGGAGATGGTGACCTCACCGTGTGATTTCACTGAGGGGAAACGGTACGGATCACTGACGAGCCCTCACAATTATGACACGTTAGCCATCTGAGAGGAGTGATAACATCACTTACAATACCTTTGATCAAATATTAACGCCTGTGCGTGCGGTTGTTTTTTTCCCAACAGCGTCGTCCCAGAGGCTTTTATGGAGAGCTCTGTTTGATGTGCGGCGGATGAGCCGCGAAGCCTGGGGTGGAATAACAACGAAGACACGGCTGAGAGGGATGTTGTGTGTATGTTGTGTAGGGAAACATGAAACATGTTACGATCTCAGCCATGTAACCTATTTACTGTAATATGCTTAACTCCAGTCGATGTCCTTAAGTTTAAAAAAAGTCATACGAGGCTGTCTGTCTCATGCAGGCCTGTTTCGCTAAAGGAAGGCTAGAGGCTGGTCGTTTTTTTCCATTTGAGTCAAATACCCTGACAAAAATCTGGCCACAAAATTGATTCCAAACACCCATAAGCTTAGCTGCTCTTTCCCCCCTCCGGTGTCTAGATGAATCAAGAGGGCTGTTAAGGGGAACAAGTAAGTGCCTGAGTTGTGACTACCCCATCTCATTGCTCCATTCACATCCTGACCTTGATGTGTGTGTGTGTGTAGGTGTGTCTGCGCACGCACGGCTGCCTTTGTGTGTGTACATGTGTGTACATGTGAGCTGCAGAGGGTAGTCTGCTCAGGGCGAAGTAGAGCTGAAATTTTGGATAGAGTGTGTGGAGAGCACATGCTCAGCATCTGTCATGTTCCATCATTACTCATTGTAATGATAAGCCTTCAAACCAACTAACTTTTATGTATGTTTCAAAAGGCACGTGTACACGCACACACTGACTCCAAACACACACACGGACACACACACACACACACACACACACACACACACTCACACACTATCACAAAGTTTACCCCAAATGTTTATCACTCATCAACCCAATTGGTTTGAGCGGAGATATGTTACCTCATCTTCACACAGAAAGCGTTTCCCATAGAGAGAGAGAGAGAGACTATGCTATCTCCAAACAGTGGTAAAGCTGTTCCTCATCTAGGGAGCGTTGTCATCCATAAATTATTAATCACAATTCAGAGAGAGTTGTATACATTTATTATTCATTAGAGAGAGTGAAGAAAAAACACAGTGCTAGCTCTTCTCCATGTTACAAGCAGTGGGCTTTTACTCCATGTGTGTGTGTGCGTGTGTGTCTGGAAGATAAGTGTGCTTGGCAGACTCGCCGGCTCTTCAGAGAGCCTCACCAATCAGCAAATGAGCAACAGCAGCCTCTCCGTAGCACATCTCTCGCGGGAGAACTCTCTCAGGTGTTCTTCTTCTCCGGGCTGTGTTCTCTCTCTCTCTCTCCAAACTAAACCAGTGTACCAATATTTACCCCACTTTCAAGATTCTCCCTCTGCGCTTGTGAATGGCCCACTCTCGCAAAAACGGTCCCGTCTGGAATCCGTTTAATGGAGTCTTTTAGAAGGTTCCATGCATGATTCTTTCCTTACGATGACCCGGGAATTGTTCTATTTCCAGGGTTCTACTCACTCCTTCACTTGGGGCAGCTAGAAAAGTTGACAACACAAAGAGTTGAACAAAGACCACCTCCCTACATTAGGGTGGTAGAGAGGGTCCTGAGAGAGGCTCGGCGGAGACTAACTGAAGAGTCTGCAAAGAGCAGTAGTGCCTCTGTCCTTTCCGCTTCCGCGCGAAACTGGACGCGGCTATTTATAGCGCCCCGTTCCCCATGGTCAGTGGAGACTGGCAGAGCACCATCTGAGGCACCCGAGGGAAGATCAGCCGCGATTCCTCCCCTTCAAACAGACTGTTCAGCCCAGGGCCCTCATGGGGCCCCTCCCCTTCTCCGTGCCTCATGATGAATTTATGTTTGTCGGCTTTGCTCTCAGAGGGTAAAGGGGAGAGGGGTATGGTTTTTTTTTTTTCTTTTCCAAAACAAAACAAGTGCTATGGAGCTTTGAGACTTCTTCAAGGAGACAAACAATGTGGGATGACGATCGGTCCTGACCGCGGGCTGTGGGTTACGCACGCTAGTGTGAGTGGGTTGGCTGGCATGTAGCTCATGTTTGCACATACTGTTGCGCCGTTGGGTCATGTATATGCAAGTGTGCAGGCATGTAAGGAGTCCAGCACTGACCTGAGTAGGAGCTATGTGCAACCAGAAGCTCTTCCAGAGGACTGATACAGTGAAAGACCCCTTGTCCTCCACTTTAAAGTTCCAGCATAATAGATGAATAGCCATTCTGTGGGGCGTATTTAAATGTATTTAAAAGAATGCACAAAGGTCTCTCGTACGAGTCTTCCTGTTGGTCCCATTGGATGTAAATAACTTTGCACTCTTCTGGCTGTGTTTCTGGCTTGAAGAATGAGGATGGTTTGGATGGCTGGATAGAACCCTGCATGGATCCTTCAGCAAATCTCATTCAGGTCTCCATGGCTAAATCAAACAAATGGTTTTGCTCATGTTCATTAAAACAATGCGTTAGTAGCAAATTCCTGAAATGTCTCATTTTCCCAGCTGCTGGTTATCTCCATCCTTTCCCACGCTGTCTCCATGACGGCGCTTTATTAGGAAAGTATGTTATATGAAGGGGGAGGCATGAAGGCAAGAAGAAAAAAGAGCTAAATCTACCATGGCAACTGATTATGACAGCTAAATGTACCATGGCAACTGATTATGACAGCGTGCCCTTTCGCCTCTGGCCGCGGTGCCCACCCTTCGCTCTGCCCGCTTGGCCTGAGAGGAGCTGAGGTGGTGGGGAAAGGTTGGCATCCAGCATCGATGCAGCGCCAGAGCAGAGCCTGCGGTTGGGGTGGACAGGACTAGACCGGGGATGGGCCGAGCTTGTGTGTGTGTGTGTGTGGATGTGTGTGTGTGTGTGTGTGGATGTGTGTGTGTGTGTGAGTGTATGTGTGAGTGTGAGTGATAGATAGATAGATAGATAGATAGATACTTTATTGATCCCCAAGGGGAAATTCAAGCAAGTGTTTGAGCGTTTGTATGTTGTGTGTGTCTGCGTGTGTGTTGTGTGTGTCTGCATGTGTGTGTGTGAGTGTGTGTGTGTGTGTGGGGGGGGGGGGGGTGGTGCACTGAGTTGAGCTGGACAGAACTGGGTTGGGTTGGTGCAGCGCAGGCTGCTCTATGGGCTCCAGCTGCACTGCCTCCCTCAGTCCCACAAGGAACACTGTGTGCACGCATGCTAGTTGCAGGAGAGAGAGAGAGAGAGAGAGAGAGAGAGAGAGAGAGAGAGAGAGAGAGAGAGAGAGAGAGAGAGGATAGGGAGAGCGGGAGGATAGAAGAGAGAGAGGGGAGAGAGAGAGTAAGGGAGAAGAGAAGAGAGAGAAAGAGGGAGAGAGTGAGGGTAGATAGACAGTAAGAAAGAGAGAGAGGGAGAGAAAGAGAGCAAAAGAGAGAGAGGGGGTTGATAAAAAGAGAGAGAGAAAAGCCTGAAGGAGAGAGGGAAAAGGAGGGGGATCGAAGGAGAGAGAGAGGATAGAGTAGAGAGAGAGAGAGAGAGAAAAGGGGGAACATAAATAGGAAAGAAAACAGTGAGGGTAAGAGAACGGAGAGAGAGAGAGAGCGCAGAGAGAGAGAGAGAGAGAAGAGAGCCAGACAGAGATAGAAGGAGAGAGGAAGAGAGAGAGGGAGAGAGAGTTGAGATAGAATACAGAGCGAGAAGAGTAGCAGATTGAGAGGGAGGAGAGAGACGAAGGGGAAGCAGCACAGAATACTGAGTGCTGCACTCCTACACTACCAGCCTCATCCCGTCCTTTGAAGTGTCCCCTTTTTCCCCTCTCCTCTCCTCCGGATTGCCATGAATTAACACGGAAGGTGACAGATAACATGGAGCGCGGATTGTTGGATCTTTTGTGGCGTTGCGCGGCTCTCCTGCGATAACAAGGTTTCCTTTTTTTGTTGTCGATTCAGCACGTCTTCAGCGCGGCGGCAGCGGCTACAAGCAGCAATTTCCCTGAGCTGACACCGAGCGACTGTGTGTGTGTGTGTGTGTGTGTAAGTGTGTGTGTGTGTGCGAGGCATGGGCGCGTGTGTGCCATTCTGTGCACGCGTGTGATTTTTTGCGTGCGTGTGAGTCAAAAAACATTTTGTGTGTGTGTGTGTTTGTATGTGCACTGGAGAAGAAGAGGGATGGCTTCTTGCGTCTGAACTGGCAGCTCCACGCTTAGGGACAAACTCTATAAAAAATACCAGTGGAAGGGACGAGGGACTGCTCGGTCGCTCGCGCTCCCTCTCTCCCCCTCTCCCTCTCTCTCTCTCTCTCTCTCTCCCCCCCCTCTTCTCTCTCAGATGGCAGTGATTTAGAAGCGCAAGACGAGGAGGACGATCACTATGCCTGCCGAGGTGAGAGAGGTGAGTGTGCTCCAGAGAGCGTTCATTCTGCTGCTGCTGCCGCTGCTGCTGGGCTCACCCCGTCCTTTTAGACACATCGATTATTTTCTCCCCCAGCACTCTATTTAGGAGACGGACAGACTCACTGCCTCAAAAAGAGCAAATGTTAAAACAGTAGAGCTCCGTGTGTGTGTGTGTGTGTGTGTGTGTGTGTGACGATGGACCTGTCATTTTTAGTGCTTTCTGGAAACAGCCTCTCATTCACTGGCAGAGTGAAGCAGCGGATATGTAGATATATGCATGGGTCTGTTTTGTGGCTGTTTACATCACTGACGGGAGGCACGTATGTAGGGTATGTAGGGCTGTATTATGCTGAGGTGGATTTGATTTGGTGTGCGCGTGTGTGTGTGTGTGTGTGTGTGTGTGTGTGTGTGTGTAGGGGATGGGGGGGCATTATGGGGAAAATGAGAGCAGCTTCACAGCACCAGCATGCAGAACAGGATGTGCCACCCCAGCTCACAGAAGTGACATTGATAACAGTGTTGTTACCCTGCTGTGCTACTGTAGCGTGCAAAGAGACACACACACATGCGTGCACACACACACACACACACGCACACACATATAAGACCCACACATATAGAACACACACACACGCACTCACATATGCATACATACGCTGTCTCAGATACACACACACATACACACACACGCACACACACACACACACACATAAACGACCCACGCGTATAGAACACACACACATGCACTCACGTATGCATACATACTCTGTCTCAGACCCACACACACACACTCAGGTGGGATAGTGTCAGCATTGCAGGTTGACGTGATCAGCTCCAGTCCACAGTGTAAAGAGAGAGGGGCTGGTGCTGGTGCTTCCTCTGTTTTCCTCCAAGACGATGGGGAGAGAGACACACTGCAGTGGCTCCGATAACAAACGGGGGCCGCCACACTAATGCCCATGCACGGACCAGCGATTCCGCTAATGCAATTGATTGCGTCGGCCTGATGTTGCACGGATATTGGCAAAAGCGGCTCAATATAATAAATGTGTGGCCGCTGTCGATGCGGTAATAAGGCGCCGTCCTCCTGAGGGATGAGGTGAATGTTTGTTATGAATGAGGAGACGGTGTGTGTGTGTGTGTGTGTGTGTGTGGGGTCATCTCTGATCACCTCCTATGTCATCCACCTGTGTGCTACTGCAGTTTGACCTAATGGGCCGAGTAGATAGGCTGGCTGGCTGGCTGGGTGGCTGGGTGGGTGGGATGAGGAGAGGGGGTGTTAATGGGTATCTGACAGAAGAGGAGAAATGCATAAAAAGGGAGAAAGGATTTAGAGAGTGGTGTTTGTAGAGTGTGTGTGTGTAGAGTGGTGGTGTAGAGTGTGTTTGTAGAGTGGTGTGTGTAGAGTGTGTGTGTGTAGAGTGGTGTGTGTAGAGTGTGTGTGTAGAGTGGTGTGTGTGTGTAGAGTGTGTAAAGGGAGAAAGGATTTAGAGAGTGGTGTTTGTAGAGTGTGTGTGTGTAGAGTGGTGGTGTAGAGTGTGTTTGTAGAGTGGTGTGTGTAGAGTGGTGTGTGTGTGTAGAGTGTGTAAAGGGAGAAAGGATGGAGAGAGTGTGTTGTGTGTAGAGTGGTGTGTGTGTGTAGAGTGGTGTGTGTAGAGTGTGTGTGTAGAGTGGTGTGTGTAGAGTGTGTGTGTGTAGAGTGGTGTGTGTAGAGTGGTGTGTGTAGAGTGGTGTGTGTGTGTAGAGTGGTGTGTGTGTGTAGAGTGTGTAAAGGGAGAAAGGATGGAGAGAGTGTGTTGTGTGTAGAGTGTGTCTTTATTGGCTCTGTCCTCAGAGCTCTCCACGGTTACAGGGTTTTGCCCAAATAGACATGACGAGGGCAGCTGGCATGCTCGATGGGCGCGTGCGGAAATGATTATTTCGACCCATTGCAGGCGCGAGCAAGTCCGGAGCATGCTCCCTTCACATGGGGGTGGCAAGTCCGGAGCATGCTCCCTTCACATGGGGGTGGCAAGTCCGGAGCATGCTCCCTTCACATGGGGGTGGCAAGTCCGGAGCATGCTCCCTTCACATGGGGGTGGCTACGAGGCTTTTTATCTTCTGCATGGTGTGGCATGGCAGCCTGATTTACATGGAGCCTGGCGCTCTCTTCCTGTTGAATATTTAGTGTGCCGGTGGGGACCTCACCCCCCCCCCCCCCCCACACACCTTTAATAATCAGTCTGCTTATCAAACAACATGGTTGATCCTTTCCCCTGCATTCAAAGAGTCCAGAGTGTGTAGTTTAAACATTTGCTATCCACTGGTTTGTGGGTCACTGACCCAAGTGTTTACTTGAGTAAAGAAAAGCTTGAAATAGACACAGCTTCCATTCTTTCATCACTGAGCAATCAACCTGAGCGCCTGTCGTCGAGACAGGTTACCGGAGTGCCACTTGGTCCTCGTGAATGGTGTTGTAGAACGTTCCAGTGGAACGTTCCAGTGGAACGTTCCATTCCTCTTCAGAGCCACAGGGGAGCTTGAGACTTCATCAAACACCACAATGCATAAAAAGTGAAATCTAAGGAATAATAATTGCTGAGCTGGACGCGGAAAGTGCCAGAGCTTCAGAAATAATGTATGTGTGTGTGTGTGTGGGGGGAGGGGGTTCTATCACTGCAGTGATTTGTCTGTGCATTCGAACCCCTGTTTTTACACTGTGCTGTGTACTATGCTGATTGATCAAATAATATCGGAAAGGATCTAGTTAGTCCACTGGGGCACATGCATAATCATATGGACATTTTAAAAAGGTACAGATGAATGTACAATATACAGTGTGTGAATGTTATGCTATCACCTCTTACCCTGTCTGGAAGATATACAGTATGTCCACTTTAATGACATACTGGCTGTCCAGTGACACTAATGGTCGAAGACTGCATGGTCTAGAGACCAAAGCCCTCTGCATCAAAAGAGGCACAACGTTTCCCTTTGTGCAAGCAGCTTTTTATTCAAATAAGCCATCAGTGCATTTGCCAAATAATGCAAATGCTATCGTTAAATATTAAAAGTTTTCTTCCAGGGCTATTATCTGCTGGTATTTTAAGAGAACTCTGCATGTTTTGGAGACTCTAATCTCCTGCATAATTAATTGTCCTTCATGTATTGAGCTATTCCCTCCTCTTACCTTCTCTCTTCTTACTTTAAGCAATTACTTTGCAATTTATTTGGATTCTTTTTTTACTTAAAGAGAAAGTATCCATTTTACAGTCATTTTATGGTAATGGATACCACTCTATAAGCACAAAATGGCTATTGTACAGAGATATAATCCTGACCTCCGGAAAGGCTAATGCATTGGAGTCGGTTGCCAATTATGGTCGAAATGACATATTTAACTGACATTATCAAAATGATTCATACTTATATTTTTATTTGTTCCTTCAAATGGCAGTTCGTCTGAGCTGGACTTTTGGATCTTTTTGGAAACCAGTTTTAAATCCCAAAAGATTACAACAAGCAGAGATTACAATAGCGTTCATACACTTAAAGGTTCCATAGATGTCAGTTTTTTTTTCGGTACAATCAATTATGCTAAATAATGCCATTTTTGCTGCACACCTTCAGTCCAGCTCTGTGCCAGGTAAAGCTTTTTCAGAAACCATCGGAAATAGCTATCTCCGAGAGTAAAAAAGAGGCATTGATTACATTAAAATGAGTAGAACAGCTCTGTCTTGGAAAGCGATCTTGCATTTTTAAGGCACCAAAGCAATAAAGTTGATGGAACATAAGGGAATGGCACCTCGTAAAAGTGACAGCAGAAATATATGAGATGGTATCATTATACCCTAATAGTGATCAACATTACAGCTAACCCTGTGTTTGGATGCAGCACTGAGATGTGCTGAGTAGAGGGGTATCATTAATGACTGGGATTATGACGGAAAATTCCACCGCCACAGACATGATGTTGCAGACCTCTGCTAATATACCCGCTACGTTTCTGTCTTTTTTCCATCTTTCTCTGTCTCCCACATAATATCTCTCTCTTTCAACTATGCCTCTCTGTCTTGCTTGCCCCCCCCCCACACACACACACACCAACTATCCCTTGCCACCCCCTCCCCTTCTGGTTCAACTTTCTTTAAACTATATCTCTTTTTATTGCTTACTCGTCCCTCTCTTTCTTGATCTCCATCCCTTTCCTTCTATGCCCCCCCATCCTTCTTTTCCACCCATGGCCTCATCCCTCCCTCTCCCTGTCCTCTGCCTGGTTCTCAGGAGCACAGTTCAGAGGACGGCTCGGCCGCCCAGGGGAGGCTGGAGCCTGGGGAACATCCCGAGGAGCCGACCCCGAGTGTGGAGGCTCCGGATACCCCCACCTCCCTCAAGTCCACCGCCACCTCCAGCAACGGAGGCGCCAGCCACACGGACACAGAAGTAGGTCCTGCATCCGCCCCTCGTGGCCCCGGAGACCCTACGGACACAGCACAGCATCACACGAGCACACTGTTAGCAGCACAGCATCACACTGTTAGCAGAACAGCATTACACGAGCACACTGTTAGCAGCACAGCATCACACAAGCACACTGTTAGCAGCACAGCATCACACTGTTAGCAGCACAGCATCACACAAGCACACTGTTAGCAGCACAGCATCACACTGTTAGCAGAACAGCATCACACGAGCACACTGTTAGCAGCACAGCATCACATGAGCACACTGTTAGCTGTGTTGGAAAAACAAGGGCAAAAAACATACATTTGGTGCCAGGCAGCATTTTTTTTTTTGCCCAGCTTCCCCCATGCACTGTAATTGTTGTGACAGTTTGTAAGCGCTTCTGGAGTGTGTGGCTGTTTGGGATATGCTTTCCTCTTTGTTATTTTCTAAGTGTCTAAGTGTAAATCTAAGTGTATTTTAAGTACGCCCCCAGAGCATGATGGGGCTGTTAATGAGATCATACCTCAGCTCATTATGCTAATGCACGCATTCTCTCACTTGCGGTCAAGCGGGAGGACAGCTCAGTCACCCTGACCGAGAAGTCCTCGAGTCCCGACACCGAGATGAACCCCATGAGCTGCAGCACCTCCCACGAGGAGGTGGACCAGACGCAGCTGGAGGTGAGGGGGTGTAACGTCTTGTGTGGCATGCACATGAGAACACATATGCATGCACACACTCACACACACACACACTCACACACACACACACACACACACACACTCACACTCACACTCACATCCAGTCACACACACACACCCACACACACACACATATCTACTGTAGTCACACATCCACCCACCCACACATACACACACACACACACACACACACACTCACACACACACATATCTAGTCACACCCACACACACACCCACACACACAAACACACACTCACATGCAGTGACATACACACACACACACACACACACACATACACATACTAACTCACAACACCCTCAGGACAAATCACCACAAGCTAAAATCTCAACAGACCATACAACATCATATTGTACAAAACATCTGTTGATGATATTAGGAAAGACGGATGCAAATCATTGACTTTATGTGTGAATGTAATACAGTATGATGCCTGAATACTATCAGGATGGTACATCTAAAGTGAGGGGAAACTAAGCGTAATACATTTCTGTTAGATATTAGAGGATTAGCTTACAAGACTGTCTGATGTACTTGGAATTTAATGTGTGCCTAGTGTAATAGGGTGCAATAAGTGCCTGATATTAAAGTTAGGTATGATTAACAATTATAATAAATGCTAATGGTCTTGGCTTCCCTACAGGATACTCGGACTACAGAGACTACAGAGTCAGCCAAACCAGAAGAGCCGTGCCCCCAAGACACCGAGAATTCATCCTCTCCGAAGAGCCCAACGGACAGGGCGGAGCCAGCCCAAGCAGACCCAGTGGTCACCACAAATGCTAACACAGCCACAGATGGCAACAACAACACTCCAGCCGACGTCCTCCCACCCCCACCGGTCAGTCAGGCTGACCTCCCGCTACAGCCCCAACCCCCTCCGCCACAGTCCGAGCCCGTCCCCAAACCCCCCCTCGGGCTCGGAGGTGTTCACGAGAGCTTCGCCGCCCTCAATGGTGGGCTGCCTCCGAACCCCGGCGTGCTGTCCCACCTCCCTGCCAACTTCCTGTCGTCGCACACGACCGTCTGGCCCCCGCGGAGTTACCTGCCAGAGAGCTGCTACACGCTGCCCCTCCCGCGCGACCTCTGTGCTCGCGCCGCCCAGAGTGGCCTCACCGAGAGCCACGCGCCCAATGAGGGGGAGCAGGGCGCAGGGGACATCAAGCCTGAGCACCCCATGGATGGCCACCACACCCTGGGGGGACCCCAGTTCTTTCGGCCGCCCCTTGACCTCTTCAGAGATCTCCCCAAAATGAGGTAGGACCGAGGGGAACGCTAATATACTTAGCAAAAGGACCACATGAGAATGACCAAAAACAAGTCAATCTCCAAGACTACTCCACTACTCCAAGAGTAATTTTGATGTTAAATGCTGAATAGTTTGAAAAAATAAGTTGATAACCTCCTTTAAACCATATTTAGTTTTATTATAGCATTTTAATAGATGCTAATGGAACCACGAAATGTTGTTGAATATGGAAATGAATGATGGTTTCATACATTTCTATTATAGATAAGTGTTATCTATACATAATCATATGCATACTTCATTAATACCACTAATGGCTGACTTACCCCTAATGGTAATGATGCAGCAAATGGTGTTCTGAAAGATAATGTATTCATTCACATATTCAGTTTGTGTCAGGGAAAAAAACATTTATTTTGTCTTTCCCAAAACAAATTTTAATGAGTGGTTCACTGATTCGTCTATCGTTTAATGTATTCAGACAAAACTCCCCCAGAGAGACCACCCTGAACCGCAATTATACCACATGGTAAATGTAAGTGCTTTTATTTTTTAAATGGATCTCATTATTTAAGCAGATAAAGGTCTGTACCTGAAAAAGCTTAGCCTGTAGTCTAGTCACCCCACATGCCAGCCAGCAAGCTCTATCAGGATTATTCAGTTGCCCTGACAACCAGAAGTAATACCAAGGAGATACTGTAGATCATTCGCATGCCATGGTTAATTTTTGGTTGACCCGTAAACACACCTATAAATTTCCCTCAATAGGACGGAAAGATCTCTCTAGCCCTACAGCACATATTGTGAGTAAATATCCTCTTACTCATTCTCCCTTTCTACTGATCCTCAAGACCTCCATCTCCGTTAAGCCCACACTATCATCTTAAGAGCTTTTAAAAGTACACTATCCATCTGCAGTAATGCTGAGAATGGTATGCACAAAATGCTGAAATCTTTGTCACAGATGTTACAGAATGACCAAAAACAGGACAATCTCCAAGACTGACCAATTTATTCATTCTAACACTGTTCCGGTCAAAGATGACCGATTTACACATTCCCTGTACCATAAATATGGCTTTTTTCATCAGATTGCTACAAGATCTTATGATATCCTTCACAAAAGGCTTTTGAACACATAGAATTTATTTTGACTACTTTCTTTGAATTTTGAGTGATTTATTCAACGTAGAAACACTTTTTTTGTTTACGGTCAAAAATGACCGCCACAGGAAATGAATGGGAAAGAATATAATTTTCATCCAGGAGATAAAAGACATCTCCTTACACACACTCCTACAACTTACCACCAGTGTTCCCACACACATGCATGCATGCACACACAGAAGCACACCCCCCCCCACACACACACACAAACAGACACACATACTGTACAGTACACACACTCACAGACACAAACACACACTCAGTACATGTTGTCAGTTCATGTTGTCATGTTGCCACTTGAACCACCAATGTTCGCACACATACTGTAGGCATTTACACACATACAGAAACACACCCACCCACACACACACACACGTACACACACACACACACATAACACACAGTTGTCATATTGCCAAAACCACCAATGTTTGCACACACATGCATGTACACACACGGAAACCCTAACACTCACCCACACACACACACACACACACATTTACACTCACTCTCTCTCTCTCTCTCACACACACACATGCACACACACACACACACACACACACACACACACACACACACACACAACACATACACACACACACACACACACACAGTTCATGTGGTCATGTTGCCACAAGTGTTCGCACACATTCACGCACATACAGAAACACACAAAACCACACACACAAACACACATGATGTAGCTTTTAATGTTCTAATAAGAATCTGTTTACAATAATGTTCTATTAAATAATACTTTTTGTCATGGTATTGGTATTTAAGAGCAGTTAAAACTGTCCTGTCAAATTTGACCGCGAACAGTAAATTAAGGAGGGTAACAACGAACAGTGTTTAAAGGTTAAGAAGACTAAAACCACCACCATTCAGCCATTTAGCCTTGATTTATATAATCATAGAGTAGACCCAAAAGGTCATCTAAAGGTCATGTAACGTGGGTGGAGAGAAGTGGTGCTGAGAGGCGTCAAGGTCGAGATAAAGGAATGAGCTGTGACTAGGAGAAGGAAACATTCTTACAGAACAGGCAGAGTTATATGAGTGAAAGTTAGTTTTATTATCCATGATTCATTTACAAGTTTGTGAATTGATGATCCATACATTAAATGACTGCAGGGTAAGAAGTGTTTGGATTTGTCTGCGGGGGTTCTCCCCTGAGCAGTATGTGGTCAAAGCTCCATGACACCTAATCACTTAATCGATTAGTACAAACCCACTCATCATAGCCAATGCCAACTTACTAACATGTATCTAATCATGTCAACAAGGCAGGTAGTTAGACTGCTCGAGCTGTGTTTATGTTACAGATTTTATTGTTATGTTGTTATCCTGTTAATATTATTCCACAATTAGATTTGTTGCCTGCAGCAGATACTGTTTACTCCACAGCTAAGCTGCTTGAGCCTTGAGCCAAGGCCAATCTCATGGATTCCAGTATTGCATATTAATATATTAATTTTAATTATAATGTAATGTTTATGTGGTTTAAACTGTCATGATCATGTTAATAAAGATCAGTCTCAAGGTGCTCGGTCAGTGCCCTCCTTGTAGTGTATATTGCCTATATTGTAGGTAAAGCTAGAGCAACAGCATTGGCTGGGAACAAATTCCTTGTTCTCTTTAGGCCAAATACATCTGATTCTGCAGTGGGGAGAGATACAGTTTTGCACCAGCTGTTACACAAATTATTTCAGATAGTGCTTGTGGTGCTTTTTCCCTCTGTCACAGCATCTTTCCAGAAAACCAGAGATTGCATCTAATGCTATTCAGAATGCATTGAAAGCATGTATTTGATCTCCGTTTCGGAAGATGACCAATCGTAAAGGCTGCCCTCCGGTCTTAAAAAACCATTGTTAATTTTTAAAGCTGATAATCAAAGACACTCTGCAGAGGTCTCATTTGGGTTCAAAGCAGAGTCTTGATCAGAGATCAAAGCAGAGGACTGAAGGGGTCTTCCAGGGAGAAAAGTCCATGAAATGAAGCCTGCTACTTTTCCCACCTTTTTTCCACTGTTGACTCCGGTTTGACAACTAATCCTGATCAGGTCCTCTCTGTCCACTTATGGTCTCATCTCTCTGTCCACTTTCTGTCCACTTATGGTCTCATCTCTCTGTCCACTTTCTGTCCACTTATGGTCTCATCTCTCTGTCCACTTATGGTCTCATCTCTCTGTCCACTTTCTGTCCACTTATGGTCTCATCTCTCTGTCCACTTTCTGTCCATTTATGGTCTCATCTCTCTGTCCACTTATGGTCTCATCTCTCTGCTCTCTGTCCCTTGTTCTTCCACTCTGCAGAGCGGGTTATGACGGCATGGAGGCTCTCCAGCACCCCTACCTACAGGACCTCTACCGCGTCCACACACTGGCTGCCCAGAAGCGAGGCTCGATGGCCAGCCTGGACGGCATGCGGCGGGACGCCCGCTGGAGGGATCCCAACCTGCGCGAGGTCATCTGCATGCTGGGCCACCCCATGGACCCGGTCAAGGCCAACGCGGCCGCCTACCTGCAGCACCTGTGCTACGAGAACGACCAGGTGAAACAGGAAGTGAGGCAGCTGAGGGGCGTGCCCGTGCTGGTGGGGCTCCTGGATCACCCTAAGGCCGAGGTCCACCGCAAGGCCTGCGGCGCGCTGAGGAACATCTCGTTTGGGAAGGACCACCTGAACAAGGTGGCCATCAGAAACTGTGACGGGATCCCTGCGTTGATCCGCCTGCTCAGGAAGTCCAATGATATGGAGGTCAGAGAGCTAGCCACAGGTACTGATGGGTTTAATTCATATCACCGTAAGATCACTTCAGTGTGAAAACTCTAGCAGTGTGATGATTATCACATTCATCAGGAGACTAAATTTGAATAGAAATATACACTTATTATAGCCTCCTTTTGGATAAATAATGTGAGTTCAAAATAAGTTTTTGTAGTGTTCATATTATAGATTTTATAAAATAACTTTCGTTGTGTTATGCTATTTGTCACACTTCACCATTGAAAATATTTTGGAATAAAATAAGAAATGAATCGTTTCTGGTTCATCATACTAGAACACGAGCCCATGGCAGACAGCCTAATGTGCCATAGTAATAACAACAATGCTGATTTTGCTCAGGCACCCTGTGGAACCTCTCTTCCCATGAGCCTCTGAAGATGGTGGTGATCAACCACGGGCTTCAGACGCTTAGCAACGAGATTATCATCCCTCACTCCGGCTGGGGCATCGAGCCCAGCGACCAGACCAAGCCACGGGAGTCCGACTGGACCACTGTCTTCAAGAACACCTCAGGATGCTTGAGGTGGGTTAAAACCATGATAGAAACATATTCCTGTGTGTGTGTGAGTGCGTGTGGCACACACATTCTGAATAATTAGCCCCTGTCCCACTAGATATCCTTTATCCTCTTCCATTTTGATTGTGTGTGTGTGTGTGTGTGTGTGTGTGTGTGTGTGTGTTTGCATCAGAACATATCTAAATGACACTCTAGACTACTATCTGCTAGGGTTCCCACTGGCTCCCCCATGGACTTCTCTTATGAGGTCAGTGCTGTTGTTTGCTTGTGCTGAGCTGTCCTATTGCCCGGAGGCATGCTGTGACTGTAAAGCCATTTACTAAATGTAACATTATGAGCCAGCAGTAATGTAGCCCTTGGGGGCTTTTCCCCTTCACACCGTGTGGTGTGTGTGTGTGTGTGTGTGTGTTTGCATCTGTGATGTTTGTGTCTGTTCTCTCTATGTGTTTGTGTCAGTGTGCTTGATCTATAGCACATATAGGTTGCCTATGATACACTTGTGTATACAGTACAGTTCAGTGACAGTAGTGGGTGACTGGACACAAGTGAGTGTGCTTCTATGATGAGTGTGTGTATTTTGTTGTTGGGTCATGCCATGTCTTGGGGGTGTGTGATGTGTGTGTGTGTGACGCGTGGTGTTGTGTGTGTCCTGCAGGAACGTGAGCTCAGATGGAGCAGAGGCGCGTCAGCGACTGAGGGATTGCGAGGGGCTCGTGGACGCTCTGCTCCATGCTCTACAGTCTGCAGTGGCCAGGAAGGATGTCAACAACAAGGTGTGTGTGTGTGTGTGTGTGTGTGTGTGGAGGGCGTTGCTAAACCATCAACACACCAATTAATTGAAAATGCTGAAGATGTTCTTACACTCTGAGCTAAAAGCCTGTGGAGCCTCCACTCTAAATTGGGTCTTTCCGTCTCTAGGACTGCCACAGATAGACAAAGTAGCAGTGCTGCCTAGTAACTGTAACTGCTTCCAAAGTTAAGAGCAGTTAAACAAAATGTGACAATTAAGGCCATCAATACACTACGAAGCTTTCAAATATGTATCACATTTTTTTTTAGCTTAATGCCACATTGCATGGCATTTGTGAAGTTGTGACAACAAAGTATCAGTGGCTGTGAATGAGATACCAGTGCCCTCCCCCCCCAAAGTTAAGAGCAGTTAAACAAAATGTGACAATTGAGGCCATCAATACACTACGAAGCTTTCAAATATGTATCACATTTTTTTTAGCTTAATGCCACATTGCATGGCATTTGTGAAGTTGTGACAACAAAGTTGCCCCCCCCCCCCGGCCTGTAATTTCACCAGACACCTTTCTATCTATCAGCTCAAGTGGAGATATAAATGAAGCCTGGGCAGATAGAGCACATTACAGCACAGTGCTGCAGTCAGTTCAGGTCACACACTGAACTCCCACAGCCATCATGGGCATATTGTGTTTGTTTGGAGTGCCTCTTTCTACCCCCCCCCCCCCCCCCCCCCCTCTCTCTCTCTCATATACACACACACACTCACACTC
Organism: Alosa sapidissima; assembly: GCF_018492685.1. NCBI lineage: Eukaryota > Metazoa > Chordata > Actinopteri > Clupeiformes > Clupeidae > Alosa > Alosa sapidissima. Next base: position 21,588,606 of record NC_055979.1, on the reverse strand, counting down.
AGGCTTCGCCTGTACATCGGCCGTGCATACTAAAATGTACTCTCTTTCTCCCTCTCTCTCTCTCCCTCTCTCTCTCCATCTCTCTCATTCTGTCATGCTGTTGTTTGTTTGTTTGTTTCTGGACGTTCTGGACCCCAGTCAGTGGAGAACTGTGTGTGCATCCTGCGCAACCTCTCCTATCACGTCCACAAAGAGGTGCCGGGGGCGGAGCGATTCAAGAGCCAGGCGGCCAATAAGATCTCACGATCAGGCGGGCATCTGTGTAAGAAGGAAGAGTCTGCCAAAGGTCAGTTAACTGGATAAAATAATGAAATAAAAATATAAATATAATATATAAATAATATATTATATAATATATAAAAAGGTCAACATGGAGGGGGGTACTTAAAAGTGTTACAATAAACAGAACTACACTTACAGTAATACCATGTTTGTGCAGTGTTTCCAACAGAACAGAGAAAATACATTCTAACTTGCAAGGAATTTTGTGATGACCTTCACTGCAAAAAATGATATCTTACCAAGTGTTATAATCTTATATTACAGTAAGATAAAAAAAACTATTATTTGACTTAAAATAAGTCAAAATCTTCTTAAATTAAGACATAAAAACAAGTAAATTTATCTGCCAGTGGAGGAAGTCATTTTATCTTAATTTAAGATAAGATTGAAGATTTAAGACAATTTAAGGTAAATTTACTTACTCCTCTGGCAGATAAATTTACTTGTTTTTATGTCTTAATTTAAGAAGATTTTGACTTATTTTAAGTCAAATAATCTTACAAGAGAGTTCAAAGTAAGTATCTTTATACTAAAAACAATACTAACTAGATTTTTTATCTTACTATAAGATTATAACACTTGCTAAGATATCATTTTTGCCGTGTTCAGGGACACGATTGCCAATTACATGTAGAGGAATGCAAATTAGTTACTAGTATTACTATTACTGCTATAGTATAACTACTATTGTTGTTTTTACTGTAACTGTTTTATCTAAAGTCACCTGACATCATCTGAGTATACTCTGCGTTATAAAGAGCACCTTCCATCTGATCTGTAAAATAAATCTGATAAAATACTTTTATGAAAGTGCAGTATGCTCCCAATTAAACATTCAATAGACAGGCATGAAGATCGTTGGCAGCCATTTGCTGTTATGACAACCTTTTATTTGGAGTTGAGTTATATTACATAGTCTCCATTAGAGATGACTGATGAACTCCCTAGAGAATCAATTGAATCAGAGATGAAAGTTGCTAGTTCTTGATTAATGTCCAGTCATACATTTCCAGTTCGTACTTTAATTAAGATAATGGCCACTAAAAGGTTTCACAAATCTTTAGCTGAAAAAAAAGGTATTATTACATCAATTCACTGATTCTTCTTTTGTTTCTTTCATGCACTCTCTCTCTGGCACCGGGTCCAATCACCGACTGCAGAGGAGTGGTTCAGTCAGTGTGAGCATACATTTCCCCCTTGCCTCTTAGTTATTTATTTATATATATTTTTCCCACTGATGAAACCTTGATTCTTTATATTCGCCTGACTCTCCACGGCTGCAGCACTTCCTCCTACTCACCCCGCCCACAGAAAACTCCCACTGCTGCTCTGTGGACGTTGGCATGCTTCGTACTTACACATGATAGAGAGTGAAATGGACTGTGTGATGTGCGTCTGATGTGCTTGCTGTGTTCCTGCAGGCAAACGGCACGGCTTGTGTGACAAGAAATACAGCACCCTGGACATGCCCAAGCGGCCCATAGCAATGAAAGGTACGTGTGTTTACATGGCAGGGCATTCAGAGGGGTCCTTTGTTGCAGGCCATGTGAGCTGAGGACAAACAAGGAACGCAGCATGACCTGAAACACTTGCACACACACACACACACACACACACAGTCTCACACACACACACACACACACACACACACACACACACACACACACACACACAGTCACACACACACACAATCACACACACACACAGTCACAGTCACACTCACACTCACACACCTACTCACTCGCAATGCTGCATTGACAAATCTGTTCAAACGAGGTGTGTATTTTTGTTTTTAAATAGAGCACCTGTTTGTACCCAGTCATGTCAATGGATTTCACGAACACAAACAGGTCGTCACAAAATGCTCAGCTTTTTAACTCGTCTTGGTACAGTGTGCAGAAGGATCTGGCAGGGAATGGGTTTCGAGGTGTGGACTTACAGGAAAAAGGGGCAGAGAGAGAGAGAGAGAGAGCGAGAGAGAGAGAGTTTGTGTGTGTGTGTGAGAGAGAGAGAGAGAGAGAGAGAGAGAGAGAGAGAGAGAGAGAGACAGAGACAGAGATGTTGAATGGTAAGCGTGGGAGAGCCAGTCAGCCAGGCAGGATTTATGAGTGTGAGTAGGCTGAGATGCAAATAGGCAAGAGCAGAGAAATGTGAACAGAGAGAGACATGTAGGCTGCTGGCGGGAGATGAGTGATGATGGTTGTGTGTGTGTGTGTGTGTGTTTGTGTGAGTGTGTGTGTGTGAGAGTGTGTGAGTGTGTGTGTGTGTGCCTGTGTGTGTGTCCCCGTGCGCACGGGTGTGTGTATGCCTATGCGGATGGCGGATATAGGTTGGCGGACTACAGCTCACAGCTGTAGTCTGACTAACCTTAAGAACACAGCCATGTGTATCAGAGAACATATGTTAACGCATCTGTGCCATCAAGTGCACCAAGTAGGCTGCATGTGCTTATACGCGTCCACTCTCTACTAGAGCAGTTTTATTAGCAAATATTTATAATGGGTAACATTGAATTGGAAAACGAAAGGTTTGGAGGAGAAACTTTCTTTGCTTTAAAGGGACACCAGGCAACGTTTTCGTGTTAATTAATCATCTTCGTAAGTCGGTATATGGTTAAATGACTCATTACAGGGTGAATGAAGACTCTACTGCCTGTAGAAAGAAAATCCCGCTTGCAAGTTTGGTGTATCCTACCCGCCGACCTTCAGTCTCACAAAGTCTCAGACATTGCGAGAAGCAGGATCAGTTTACATCCTGCATCCCCAGCACAGAGGCAGGCTAACGAAACGCTAGCGATTGTTGCAAACGTGTGTATAATGGCAGAGGCGGCACAGCGAAAACCCTTGACGGAAGCAATGGAACTGACTACATTATGATACTAGCCTGACGAGCCAGACCACATCAAGATGTAGGGTCTGGGGACTCACCGTTGGCAGTGCTCAATCCGAGGGGTGGGATAAACGGTTGTCTTTCAAATTCCCTCTGGCACGCAATAGGGTTAGTCCCATGCTTTTTCCCACCAGCGGAGCTAGTTGGCTAGTTGATCAAACCTTTGGCAACTTCATCTTCAACAGCATCCATCTTCTTTGTTTTCAAGTAGCAGGGAACTCACGCAGAACCGTTGCAACTCTGCCGTCATTATGTTAAGCCCGTTCACCGATTATACACAATGTGATTGGCCTGACCGAATTTTGGTTATTCCAGCTCGCAAGCCGACGGAGAGTTGCTAGACTACCCTGGCTGCAAATGACATTTGCTGCCGCTAGGGTGCGTCTAGATTTCTAGGCTAGCATGATGCATGATAATGGTCCGCACTTTCAAATAAACTACACCAGTCCTCTAAAAAGTGCACTCGGTGTTGCCCAGCTGTTAAATCTGATCCTTCTCATTGGAATCAACTCTATCTATTCAGAAAGCCGACTTCTGAATGGTTCGAGATTGCATTCATGTTCAAGGCTGCAAAGACAGAAAGCACATTATGTGATGAAACTCCTTTGGCAAGGACTTGACCCCCACACATCCATCACATTTACATCTCCACACACTACAGGTTATATCACAGACACAGTTTAATGAATAGTGATAGGCCTGATGTCATGATAAGTGCATACTGTATGCTTGGCTTTCTCTGTCAGTTTGTCAGTTTATCAAAGCGGTTCCTCAGTTTAGGTAGACTGATATATGTGTGAGATGCTAAAGATAGGAGAGATTAGTACTACTTGCTGGAATAGAGGAAAGATTACTGAAGACTGAAGGAAAAGTCTTGTGTAATTGTATGCAACTGGGGCACCCTCTCTGGCAGCATCTGAGCCTAGGCTCGAACTTCATTTTTTGACTATGGATTAAACTTGGTGACACACTTGTACGTGATCACCTCGCTGAAATGAACAAAGCTGACTTGACAGTACGCTTTTTAATCTGAGGTGTTTTTTAAAATATGGAAGGAAAAAATCTGGCGGCGAAGGGGGAACGGCTGTCAAAATGGATTTGGTTCATGTTGAGCATGGAAGGCATGGAGTGTTCCTGGGTGTTTCAAAACACATGGGTACAGGGCTATAATTAACACTGGCCACTGTGAATAGATGCCATCCAACACTTGTGATTTGTATAATTAATGGCTTGGTATGTCTTTGCCTATGTCCATCTGTTGGTCAGAAAAAAACAACTTTTCTTGGATGTTTCGAAAAATGCCACAGCTGACTTCACAGTTTGTCTGAAGCATTATCTCAGAGTGTGTCCTAAGAGTGATTTTTGCCCAGTAATGGGCTAACATAAAACCCCTTGAAACGGTTGACCTTTAGAAGACGGCGGGAAGCGAAACAACCAGGAGGAAAAACTGGGCGACCCGGCCGCTAGAGTTTGAACAACTCACAGCCATGCTGGCCACTGATGCTCTCTGACATCTCAAGAGATAGTCTGTGAGGCAGTGTACTAATGATGTGTATATGCTGATGATCTCACAAGCCGATGGCTCACAGCAATGCCTAAGTGTACTTGCTGTGGCCAGATGTGGCTGTGTTCAATCCAACGTCAGAAGCAGAAACTAAGTAGTCTTGTTGCCTTGGTAGCAGGATAATGGAAGGCACTCACATAGTAACTGTAGAAGAATGGCTTAGGACTTCTCCGCATATATTTCTGAAATGGAGGATGGGAAAATCTGCTACTATAGAAAATCTCTCCTCTACACTCTGGTGGGAAAAAGTATAATATTATAATATAATATTTTGGTTGAATCATCAATGCATTCTCTAGAAACTTCCGTCCTGCTGCACACCTAATCCATATTATGGTATTTAACATGAGTCAACCACACTTACCGATTTGAGCGAGAGGGGGATAAAAAAAAACCTGACGAAAATGTGTGAAATGTAGCAGTAATTTTTCACACTTCTCCATCCATATAGTTACCTCTGCATGCCCACACTGCCACTGTCTTCTGCTAACACGATGCCCATTTAGATGTGCCAGGAGGGACTGAGACTGGCACATGCCTTCGGCCAGCCGCTTTGACAGGCTTGGTCGCACCAAAGCAGACCCGACAGATGCCGTGGCTGAATAAACACCATCCAGTTCACGGCAGATTTACTCCCAATCTCTCGAGCCAGCACCACCACCATGCATAAGGGCTCTGATCATTGATGAGAGAGAAATGCAAGAGGTGTCAGTTAACAGTTTAGTGTGTACAAACAATGGACTATAGGATTTGAGGATGCAAAAGTCAAGAGAATCACTTTAATCCATCAGCCACCATTCTCAGTCCTCATGGTATCAGAATTGGCATATAGACCCTTTCAACAAGGTAAACAAAAACAATGCTTGAACATTGCTTTAACATATGGAATGTTAAAAAGGAAGTCTTGTGGGGCCAACTATGATGCTGATAATGGAACTCTCTTGAAAGGGAATCTAGTCAAATGCTAGCTGATGCTCACAAAATGTTGAGGATCTCACTCCCTGCTGTTAAGTTTTCCTCCCTCCTGAAACACTTATTCCAACCGGAATACATGTTGACAGCTTTTACAAGCGAGACAGTGGGTGTTGGTGAGCTACAGCTGCAGTCAAAAGCTAACACTGTAGCTGAGATGATTTTTGCAGACGAGTGTGGGAGGATGTGAACTGTGGGAGATATTTCAATGATGTACTGTATTGATCAGGAGTCTAAAGCGTTGCCATATTCCCTTATCAAAATGTAGATAAATTCATAAATTCTGTAGACAAGCTTTTTTGTGAGCAACATGTGGTATCAGCGCGGTCAATGTATTCAATAATTATCCAAAAATAAAGTAACTTTAGTACATGAACAACTCTTACTTGTAGGCCCATGCAACATTTTTTGTGTAGAACAAAAAATCAATGAATCTTACGAGGGTTCTTATGTATTGTAGTTTGTTTCATTTCTAACTTCCAGACAGTCCTAAGATGGAATCTCATTGCTCTTCATGTGGAAAAGGCCTTGCAGGGTTCAATGTAGGCATTTAGCTTTTTCTAGAAATGTGTAAGTATGTACCGTAAGAGTAATTGGAACTGCGATTCACTGCACCACAATGTATTCGGGCAGCTTTTAAGTATAGTTTAGTTAAGTATAGTACGTAATTATAGGGTTTTTTTTGCCTTTTATGCCTTTAATGAGACAGGACAATGAGGAGAGTAACAGGGAGCGTGAGATGGGTGGGATCAGGTGATGACCCGTCTCGTACTCAAACCTAGGTTGCCGTGGACACTTGGACCCGAATATTGACATTGGACGCTGTAGCCACTTGCGCTACAATGCCCTATGGAGTGTCTTGATGTCACGATGAGCTCTCTGTGATTTCTGTGGCGCAGGGTTGGACCTTCTCTACCAGCCGGAGGTGGTCAGACTCTACCTGTCCCTCCTCAGACTGAGCCAGAACCAGAACACTCTGGAGGCCGCCGCCGGGGCGCTGCAGAACCTCTCAGCTGGACAGTGGGCCGTAAGTCACGCATGAACATGAGCCAGTGATTAGCCTCATAGCCCACAGATGGGTGACATAAGTTGACTGGAGCATGACAATAAGATGTGGATTGTAGGCAGCATGTTTTTTTTATTTCTGCATGAGATTACAGTCTAAATGAAGTTTCTCTTAAGTCTTTTGTGGATCAGTTCACTTTTTTAATCTATTTACACTGTTTCTCTGTAAAGGCCAATAAGGTAAATTGTATGTACCTGACAAGTTTCGGCTACCTTGCCTCTGTAGCCTTCATCAGAGGTGCCACGTGATGTTGGTGTGACGTCGTCTGCGTTTTCCATCCCACCTGATGTGGTGTGATGGCCGTGTGGTGGGGTGGAAAACGCCATATAACACATCTCAGACGACGTCACACCAACATCACGTGGCACCTCTGATGAAGGCTACAGAGGCAAGGTAGCCGAAACTTGTCAGGTACATACAATTTACCTTATTGGCCTTTACAGAGAAACAGTGTAAATAGTATATCAGTAGGCCTAATGAACCTCTTCAATACACTTTTTTAATCATTTGAGCACACAGATTAACCAATGAAAGCCGGGTCCTTTTTTCATATGCACGTCATGGAAGACTCTAGAAGTGAATCATTCATGCCATACGTGAGACCATGGCAGTGCGAAGCAGCATCTGATATAACAGCTTTTAATTCTGCTTCATAGTGGTCCAATTATATCCGAGCAACAGTGCGGAAAGAAAAAGGTCTCCCCGTTCTAGTCGAGCTACTGCACTCAGATGGAGACAAAGTGGTCAGAGCGGTCGCCATCGCACTGCGGAACCTGGCCATCGATCGCCGGAATAAAGATTTAATTGGTAGGGATGCCCCCAAGCAACCCTAACAACACACCTGCTTAAATATGCGCCAGTGATATTATTCCAAAGACTGGAACTAATTTTCTGCACACTTTATATGTAGGCTACAGTTTTTGTATGATATTGTCGAGTAACTAGGTAATTCCATTGAGAATATCATTCATATAATTAATGAATTAAAAAGTCAATTTGTGTGCCTAGTTATACACAGATACTGTATATATTTCCAGAACTTATTTGACCTACAATAGATGCTTTATGTGTGTATATATTGACAGTACTGCTTTGCATTATGATGTTGGAAAAAAAGGAAAGATGATTGTTGTGTATTTTAAATTAAAGGGAGTTATGCCATGCGGGATCTGGTCAGCAACTTGCCCAGTGGTCAGCAGCATCCAGCCAAAAACCTGGAGGAGGACACGGTGGTGGCCGTCCTCAACACCATCCAGGAGATCATCACTGACAGTGCGGAGAATGCTCGCTTCCTGGTGCAGGGCCAGGGCATTCAAAAACTGGTCACCATCAACAAAACAAGGTACCGCTGTAGCATTCTGAATGGGCACGAAACAGAAGGCCTGCGCTCTGCGCTCGTAAACGCCGTTTCACTGCGAATCAGATGACATCCGTTCTGACAGTGGCCACGGGCAAGATGCAGAGCAGTCTGTTAAGGAACACAGAGAGAGGCTAAAAATATTTAAGAAAAAAGAATGTATTTGGTATTGGCCTGTGTGCTGTTGTGTGAGTCGATGATTCATGATTTAATTAACGTGAGGTTTCTTAAAGCACTATGGCCCAGCAGTGCTGGGGCTGTTTTAAGCGGTGCTCTATCTCTTCTCCTCTTCTTGTGTTGCCGTTGGCTTTTCGGACTTCTCACAGCCAATCTGGGAGGGAAACCAAAGCAGCCTCTCATATTCTGCAGACTGTTTGGGCCTACAAAGACCTAAGGAACACGCTCTACAAGGCTGGTTGGAACAAATCACATTTCAAGGTATACAAAAAGCATTTCCATTCAATTTCAATATCACCACACACAAAAAAGAGCACGCCAGTGAATGATGCAGTAATAAAAATGTCTAACAGTAAGTATTATTCTTGGGTACATGACTGACAAAAATGAAACAAAAAGCAAGCATCCAATATGTGTTTTTTTTCAACTGACATGGAATAACAGCTCATTGTGTGTCTTTCAGCCCTCTTCCTCCAGCCTACCAAAGAAGGTGAAGAATGGAAAGGCTGGCTATGATGACATCACCCTCCCTTTGATGGAGAAAAACCAAGGTAAGAGTTGAGCACTGCGGCGTGCGTCTTTGAGAAAGGCTGAATTACGGCATTATTTCAGATTCCTCCAGCAGCACAGATCTGGGTAAAAAGCATCTCATAAATAAATGAATCTACACAAGAATGGAAACTGGCATCAGCCTCCCAACATTCATATAAAGAATGCAACTGTGCCTTGGATTAATGGCATGCTCTTCGGTTTGATTCACAGATGGGTATTACAGCATCGATCAGAGCGACAGACTGAGTGAGGCTCCGAGTCATATGGTAGAACGGGAACAGTTGCAGGTACAGCCACGTCTCTGCAATCAGAGAGAATATGCTACACACAGACTAACATATTTTAGCATGAACTACAAATAAACACATCACTGTTTCCTCTGTACCCCTGAAATAAGGAGAGAAAGAGGGAATGAGAGAAAGAGAGAGAGAGAGGGAGGGAGAGGGTCCAAATTTAAATGATTGGAAAAACATAAGCTTACTGAATAACTAGGCCAAATCTGTTTGCTGATTTAATACTATGAGCAAGATCCTGAGTGGAAACATCAGTTGGTCAGCTCACTGCACACTCACTTGCACACACACACACACACACACGAGATGCACGAGACACTTATTGGCTGACTTTGAATTTAGCCTGTGATTAACATTAGGGCCCAGAGAGCTAGAATAAATATTTCAATAGCTAAATGTACCACTATAGTGTCAACCTATTGCAGTAGGCTAAATGTAATGTACAGTACTGTATACTGCAGTGATGCAATATAATGTGTATTTCATGATTATTTCAATATAATGTATATTTCATGATTTCATGACTTGATTTTGACTTTTTGTGTGTCTGTAGAGTGCCAATGAGAAAAGACACTTCATCAGAGGCAACAGACCAGCTGTTGGGCTGGTTGAACAAACTCCCCCACCCCTGGATTCATGGGTCTAAAGCCAATGAGTCTGTTTCATCATCAGCGTTTTCAAAAACAACCTGTACAAAACAAACAAACAAACAAAAGATTTTGTTTTTTGTGTTACAAGAGTGAAGTGTTTTTTCTATACCTTTAGTGAGTTCATCAGTGTTTCCTGGTTATTTTAGTTTTTAAATACACCAATGAGTTGTGTTGCTCCAACCCAGTCCTCCGTTTATGTGAATCATCATGATTTATTGTATATTTATGAACCAAAGCAGTGCTCATGAGATAATCCTAACATGGGGGATTGGGCGGGTGGAGGGTGCTGCATTCATGCAAGCAATTCTGCATCTACATGGCTCTATAATCAAATATGTAACTAGTTTTTTGATATACAGTATGCATTGTTTTGAAAAAGCTTTCGAATACTGCACATCACTGTGGTTGAAACAACATCAGCATCCATGTACACTAATGAAATTAAGTGTGTGTTAAATGCTATTTTGGAATAATACAGGAGTCCCTACTGGACAGACGGAATATAGCTTGACTATCAGATGTAAGGAGAGAATGATGGTGTGATTGCCGATGGTGGAACTTGGGAGCACTAGTTCTGCGAAATCTTGTACAGACTTCATTTTAAGTAGCCTATTTGGCCAACTGTGTGATTTATTTGCATAATAGCCTATGCTACCCACTGTAACCAGATATATTCCCTAAATGGATATATGCAGATCCTAATAATTCTTGATGTTGCAAGTTTGCGGGTAAGTGTTATACAATGCATAGGCTATGGAAAGATAAAGAAGATCTATTTATATTTTATATAGTTAGTTTATGAGATGGAGCCAGATAAATGCAATTTTAGAGTATTCAACTAACTGTCATGGCTAATACACGAAATGTGCTTTTCACGTTTAATTTCATCCTCAGCATCAATGTAGGCCTAGGCTACTATTAATAAAAACGTAAAAAATTAAATAAAAATAAAGAACTTCTTACCGAAATAATCACTGCTTACAAACGAGTTTTCTTGTCAGCAGCCGCATGTTGTAGGCCCACGACACACACACACACTTTTTTCTTCTTTACTTTTTTTCAGTTTTAGTTAACTTCTCGGATGGAAATTTCATCAGTGTCGTCTCTACATAATGATCGCTAGTTAACATGCTTAGGCTAGTAGGCCCTAGGGTAGTTTCTAAACTGATAGAACGCCACGCTGTAGAATATTTGTTGTTGACAACCCACTCCAGCCAAATAAATTCTATAGAACTCTCGAGACACAGCATCATTTGAAATCACCACAACTACAGTCAGACAACAACGGGATTGTTGGCTAAACTTCAAAAGTCAATAACGTTTCTGTAGCCTCCGGAAAATGACACCGAAAAAAGCTCCAGAGAAGGAAACAAAAAGGTAAAATATTCTGCGTTTCCTATCACTGTTTTATTTTCTAACGTCTTTTAGATGGGAGATCGAAGGGGGGGCGTGTCAAATCGGCCATGGCCTGTGTTCATTTAGCATTTTCGCACACAATGTGCAGACGACGGTCACATAGCCTATTATTTATTTATTTACTTAGAACTGCTACTTACTTATCTTTCAGAGAGCAGGAGGACAATGGTGATGAGTTAGAGAGGTCACAAAGAAGTGGTGAGCAAGGCTGACACATTGTTTAAGTAATTAAAAAGGTTATTTAATAGCCTAAATTGTTTATATGCCTATTAGGCTATTTAATGGATAGTTTAGTAAATGGTTATTTATTGTTCATTTCATGTTTTCTTGAACTGATGAAAAGGTCATACTGTAGCAAGATAGATTCTTCCCATTTTCCCACTGTTCAAAATGCAGGTGAAGCTCACACTTCATCAGATGATGTTTACCCTAGCACTTCTCAACAATCTCAGAGTGCTGGGATCAGAAGGAATCTGCCTCTACCCATGAACCTAGCTGTAGCTGTAAGGGCCTTGTCAAGTCACACGTTACCCATATGGAATGCAGAGCTGTGGAGATCTCAGAATCAACGTTCAAACCCTGTACAAGGAAGACCACCTGTTTCACAAAAGAAAAGAGTTGGCTCCAAGCTACCATCTAGGATGATTACTGCTAGAAGACAGCCCACCCATTGTCAGATCCCCCTCCGACCAGATTTGGCACAAATCAAACACTTGATAACACAGGAGATTACCTGGAGGGACGGTACACCAGTGAGACCCACAACATTCAGGCAGGTGACATCACAGCGGACACCAGGTCCCTCCTCATTGGCCAGTGGACCACACAGGACATCAGCAGGGCCTTCGGACACCAGCAATGCCAGCGGGTCAGTTGTTCACTCAGTAAGATCTCTGCAGCTTTGCAGCTCCAGCTCGGACTCTTCTCCTTCTCCCACTGGCACATTACCTTACCGACGCACTACTCCCTCATTCCGCACACGGCGTTATCGGAACCAGTTGGAGTGGTACAAGACCCTACGCAGCGAGATGAAACTGAGGTATCACAAGAAGAGGTTGGAGCAACTCTACCAGAAGGTTAGCAAGGGAAGATGAAATTGATATTGGCTGACTTTTAATTGGCTAGATCAAATGCTATCAAGATGAATAGGTATCGTAGGGTCAGATCAGTTCATGACGGTCAACAATCTGTAAGCAAGTTGGATTTAGGCGGCAACTCTGAATGTTGCTGGTCTGTGTTTAGCAACACGATAGACATCTCTGACTTGTCTTTACCATCATTACTGTTACATTTTTTCATCCCTCAGAACAGGAAATTAGCAAGAGGAGCAAAGTCCTCAGGAGCAGCTCAAACAGATGGTAGGGTTAAAATTATCTCAGGGTATTATGTAATTCAGTATTACTCAACAGCTGAGGATACAGTATGCAGTAAATCATTACTGTTTCTGTCTAAAACATATGAACAGGTGAACATTTACCTTTTTTCCCCAGGCCCCTCTGGAAGTCAGGCGTTGCGGCCTGTGGACCAAAACGTAACCTCACTTCAGGCAGGAAGTGAAGAAAAGAGGAAGCGAAGCACACGCACAGAGCAAGCCCTGACGGAGGTGAGCCACATCCCAAACAAGAGGACCCGACGCTCCTGGCGTCGCCAGCTGGATAGCAGCAGCTCAAACTCCCCTTCCCCTGTCTCTCAAAGTGCCACCTCAGATAGCAGACAGCCCTCCCCTTCCCCTGTCTCTCAAAGTGCCACCTCAGATAGCAGACAGCCCGTTGTCCCCCACGCTGCCCCTGGGCCTTCGGGACTCAAACACTGTGTTGACTTGAACCTGTTTCATAATAGTTCTCCAACAAAGACTACGCCATTCAAGGGCATACAAGGTCAAAGACAAAGTCATAACCCTGCCATCTCCAGCTCAGCTAAAGCTGCAAGCACTGAGGTGAAAACTACAAGAACTAATGGAGTTGTTGGTTCACCATTAACAAAGACTACATCACGCAAGGGCGCACATAGTGATAGAGAAAGTCAGACCCCTGGCATTACCAGCTCTGTGAAAGCTAAGAAATCAGTGGTAAAACCATTAAAGACGACCAAAGTCTTATGTAGTGAAAAGGAAAGTCAAACTCTTACCTCCTCCAGCTCTGGTACCAAAGCAACAAGCAACACTGAGGTTCAATCTTCAAGCACAAAGGCAATAACTAAAACCCCTGGCAAAAGCAGCAGTTCAAAGGAGATAAAACTCAAGACAAAAGGAGCATCTTGCATCTCCAAAAGCACTGTAACACCTGGGGCAAAACCTAAAACACCCAAGACAAAACAAAACCCTTTGCCAGACACTCCTAGGCCACAGAGGGCAAAGGATCCAGCCTTGCTTAGTAAAACGCCACTTCAGCCGAGGAAAGGCTTCACCATCTCAACCAATGAGTCACAGGTTACCTCTTCCTCCTCCTCCTCCTCCCTCCAACATCCAGAAAGGCAGAAAAAAATCATTCCTGTCAAGAAAAAGGACAAGAGCACTTCAACAAGCAGTCACAAAAAGCTCTCTGCCTCTGCCACAGGGGCTAATTCTGTAAAAAATGACCAGTTTAAAAAGCCCAAGCCTTCTTCCGCTAATGTTGACTCAAAGAATTCCCTTGAGAAAAGCAAGTTTGTGCTTGAAACACAAGTTGAGGGTCAAGTCACGCAAGCCAGTAATGATGAAAAAAGGCCACATGTTGAACAAATACAAATAGCATCTAATGCAGACAAGGCACAGGCCTCTGACAGACCTTCCACAAGTTCTGTGCAGCAGGTAGAATCCTCACCGGACGCCAGAGGTACTCCTGAACACAAGAAGGAGCCTTGGAGCAAAAAGAGGTATCTGCTTGAGAAGGCTGCCATGGACACGGCAGCGCAAAGCCCTTCACATACTCCCAGCAGAGACACAGTGGTCAGACCTGCTCCTAATCTAGTCAGTGCGGTCAGCCTCCCTCATACAGACAGCATATCTGGATCCTCAGGGGAAGCCACTGTGAGTCAGACCCAAATCAGCCCTTTTCCAGCCACCTGCCCTTTGACCCTGAGTGAAAACACAGCTCCTGTCCCTGCTCCTGTCCTGTTCGCATACCAAGAACCTGCCTACCCTTGGCAGTGTTTTGTCCCCAAACCTGAATACCGTTTCCTGAGGCAGATGCAGTCTAAGCAGAAGGTCGGCGGCTCAAAGCGTAGGGGTCGTTTCCCAAAGCCAGACCCACCTGGGCTGAGCTGCATTTCATTGAACAGTTTGGCAGGGATTTCTGCTGCCAGCACCAGCAGCACAACCAGCAGCAGCACCAGCACCACCTGCAGCACCACCAGCAGCAGCAGCAGCAGCACCAGCAGCACCTGCAGCACCACCAGCAGCAGCAGCAGCAGCACCAGCAGCACCTGCAGCACCACCAGCAGCAGCAGCAGCAGCACCAGCAGCAGCAGCAGCAGCAGCACCAGCAGCACCTGCAGCACCACCAGCAGCAGCAGCAGCAGTAGCAGTGTGGCTGAGACAAGGAGAAGCCCAGCAGAGATTCACGGTTCCCAGCCCTCTGCGGAGACACCAGGCGCCCTCCTGGGTGCACCATCAAAGGGAGCCCCCCAGGGTTGCCCTTCTTGTCATGGTTATGCGGCTGGTTCTGCTATGACGAAAACAGCCATGTCTCTGGACTCAGCGCCACAGGGTGCCTCTGATGGCCACCGACCCCCTCCAGAGGGCTTGCTGGACCAGGGCCCTAATGAGAGAGAGAGGGATGAGGAAGAACATGCAGCTAATGGTGCAGGAGGCAACTCAGCTGATGTTCCAGGTACCAGAAAGAACCAAATGTGTTTGAAAGCAAGATGTGTGTGCTTTTGATGTGGGCGTACGGTATAGGAGAGTAACAAGCAGGCTACATTAGGCATGCAACTGAAGCGATCCGTTCGCTGAGCGTAAAAATAGTTTTAGAAGACCGGTCTAATTTTTTTTTTCCGGATGTACGCACCACTGTCATATGCAACCTGGTGTAGCCAGTCAATTGTTGCAGCATGCACTCCGCAAACGGAACGCATCAGTTGTTGCCTGGTGTAGCCTGCCTAAGTATATATACTCTTTTGATCCCGTGAGGGAAATTTGGTCTCTGCATTTATCCCAATCCGTGAATTAGTGAAACACACTCAGCACACAGTGAAAACACAGTGAGGTGAAGCACACACTAATCCCGGCGCAGTGAGCTGCCTGCAACAACAGCGGTGCGTAGGTGCCTTGCTCAAGGGCACTTCAGCCGTGGCCTACTGGTCGGGGTTCGAACCGGCAACCCTCCGGCTACAAGTTCGAAGCGCTAACCAGTAGGCCACGGCTGCCCACACTGCCTGTACTAGAGTAAGTCTGTAGGTATGTAGAAGGGTAAGGAGGGGTGGGAGAAAGAGAGTATAAAATGTGTATGTGAACTGTATGACTGTTTGTTGTGAGTTCCTTTGAGTGGATTGTGAACGGCCACTGATTTGGAATCCTGTTTTTTCTGCACCAGCGTTTGTTCTCCAACATCAGTCTGGCATGAGGGTTGACCCGGGAGGTCAAGCCCACCTCAGCGCTCCCCGCGTGCCTATGCTCGCCTCCGAGCGTCGCCGCGTCATGAACAGCATCGTGAGGACCGTGACCTCCATGCTGGGGATCGAGCTTCGTCCAGCCGCCTCCCTCACAGTCTCCCCAGCAGGCCACCAGCACCAGCAGCCTATGCTGATCCATCAACCAAACATGCATCCAACATCCAGCCCGAACCAGCGACCTCAAATGTACTACCACCTCCCGGCACCCCCTCTCCCCAGGCAGAGCCCTCTCCTCCGCGGTCTTAGGCCACCTACTACTGGCGCTGAACAGCCTCCAGTTCTCACTCCATTCCACACTATGTTTTCTCATCCACCAGCTCACCTCAGTGAAGTAAGTGTAGATGGTTAAAAATGTGCAGCTAAAAAACAGTAGCCACTGTATAGTATGTCTTATATTCAGTTGTATTCTTATGTTATTCAGAAATGCCCTTACATTCATCTAGTATGTATGCCGTATGGTAGCAGAGAGAGAGAGAGAGTCATAATCTCATCTGTTTGAAATGATGTGCCATAAAACAGTTAAACATCGGAAATGATTGGTTATCAATATTTATCAAAAATGCATAGAACATACGAATAATGTAATACTAAGTAAAATGGCACAAGTGAGAATGGCGTTGATAACAGATAACCTCATGGCTGTGATTCAGCCATAGGTAAAATGAACACATTAACATGTATGTATTTAATATGTAATTAAGATTTTAATTCTGAACAAATATATTTCTGACAGATCCCAGATGGAAGAGAGCATGCTTCAGATTTTAACAGATTTAATGTAGATATGCCATAAAAATGTGAGAATGCAGAATTAAAATTAGGGGTTATAATGACATCAAGAGACACAGTGATGGATTACCACCACGGATGCAAGTTTCAACTCAAATCATCACTTCAGTATATATTTTTCTTTTTGGTATTTTTGTTTACATTATTAAACTTTCTGTATGTAGACATACTACACACTATTTCAATTGTCTTGCACTATTATAAATGTCCTCAGGGTGGCAGTGTTAGCTTTAAAGATGAACTATACATTTCTTTAAACTTTCTTAACCCTCTTCAGATTGCCGAAAATGTAAATGCTGTTAAAAGAACATACCAGTCTGCGCTAAATTTGTACTTCATTCCAGTCGATCAGGGAATGATGGTGTGCATACAAGAAAGAGGATTAGCCTCAAGTCATCTATCTCATTTTGGATACTTCAAAAACAGCAGAGAATATTTGTAAAATACATATCATAATAGTTATTATAATTACACACAATAGTGTACATCAATTGGATGTTGGAGAATGATCCTATGTCTATTAGACTCATTACTTGGGTGAACAGGCTCCTCTTGGGTGTCCTTGTAGGAATGTTTCTCTCCTGTTGACAGTATCAAAGCTATTATTAGCACAATTTGACAGCACAGCCACTCTGTTCAAAGACACAAACACACAGGCAGGTAGGGCTGTCTATGTAAATGAACAACATGTTTTATTTATCATGGTGCTGGAGATGCTGAGACGCTGGGTCATGAGGGCACGAAACTCAGAAGGATTAAAGGACAGTTTTCCTGTAATGCTCATCGAGCATCTTTTACATTACAGCATCCACAGTCATGTGGGACTTATGGTTTCAGGATGCCAACACAATGCAAGACCTGTTGGAGGATGGCCTTCACTGTTAAAAGCAAAACATCCTTGTCTTGTCAACTCAGTGTTGGAATTGTGTTTTTAATGTCATGTCAGGCCTAATTATACAAACCCTTCATTATAGCAGTTAATAAATTACAAAATGGTATGAAAACATGAACAATGGTTATGTGGATTTTTCACAACATAATTTATTTTGTTTCAAACCATCCCATTTTAAACCAACCATTCCATTTAATCCTTTCTGCTTTATGATTAGTCAGATACAGTTACACCTATTCTGGGTGTTTTGTGCAATCCCATCGACCAATTTCAATTTCCTTTTTCAGTTGCAATCGCTTGTTTTGACATGTCCAACCTGAGGGCCAGATGTAGGCTATGTACATTTGCGAGCGTTATCAGCGCCATGGCCAAACTGCAGAAAGCGAACACATAGTGGATCTTCAGTTTACATTTACCTGTAGCTCATCGGGTAATCAGCGCACTTTCTCCGCCCCCTACCGCAATTTGCTAACGTTCACAAGTGAACACAAGCACAGTTGAATGAAGTTAACTGATAACATTAAAAGGAATCAAACGTTTAGCGATCATGAAATAATACAATATGATAAGATGTCAACAAGCAAGGAGATAATGAAGACTATTAGAGCAGTAGATCTACTCAAACTACTTGTGCATGTAGGCTATGACAGATTTCACATCTAGCAAGTAGGAAAGTTGATGACGTGAAGTAAAAGTAAAGCCCGCCACACATGGCTGGCGATGCGACAGTCAAACGTGACAGTGGAATTCTGTTAATCGCTTTACTACACACACTACTGGCGACACGATCAACCATTGATTCAGTGGAGATACACTGACCACACAGCTGTTTTGTATTATGACGAATCAAAATCTCTCTGAAAAATAGAAAGGGGTCGATTAGAGCGATGCGACGGCGCATTTTACGCTTCTCCCATCTTTTTACACGAAACCTCCACTTTCCCTGACCCTCCTACGAATGCCTATGCATGACATGAAAAAGGGGAATTTGCAATTCTCAGGCAGTCTGCAGTTTTACCTCAGTGCGGCCTGTTTGTAGGCATACGCACTTTTACGCACATGTTGCGAAACAAATAGCCTACGCCTGAAGTGGACGCAAAAGCGTACATCTGGTCCTGAATGTCTATCATCGCCCACTTCAAGAGTCAGATTTGCCTCATATAGACAAGCACATTTAATTTAGTCAATCTGATTCACTGGTACAAAATGAAGAATGATTGGAACAGCTGTGCTATGTTGGGGCTACTATACTGGAAGCTCTGCAGAGGGTACCACACTGTCAAATGTTCAAAGGCACCTTTCAGCAGATGTCTCGTGAGATTTCACCATTTTTAATGCCTGGAGGCCATCCTTACAAACCACATAAACCATGAATGAGAAAGCTATATATTACTGACACAAAGACAAAAAATCTGCCTTTTATCCCTCTTGAAATGCATACCTCTTTCTTCCACATGCTCTAGAACATTTTCTGATAACACCATTGGGTATTCGAGGCCATGGATCTATAGAATGACAATAGCCTACATCAATGATTAGGCCTACTAATTAATGAGTCATTGCTTACTAATGAATGAGTCATTGCTCCCTATATTTAGTCTGTCTTCATCAAGGCTGCCTAATGTAGCATTTTCTGCACCAGGTAGGTCAACAGGTAGACTAACATATTTCAGCCTCCCCATGGCCTCAGTTCAGTGTAGATTTAGAAAGGAACTTTTAGTCTTGTGGCTGGAATAAATGAATAAAAACACTGCACAAATATGTAATTGTGTTCCACCAACTGCCAAAGTCAATTATCGCCTTAAGCCCATGTATGCTCTCTAGGAGATTAATTTATGACCACCTTATTACTTCATTAGCAGTTGAGCAACAGAGGCTGATACATCGGCAAGTATAGCCCAGGAAACAGCTTATTGACAGTTAGAACAATAGAATGTAGCCAATAGGGTAGCCTACATGTGATCAGCGCAGGTTGGCTTTTTCTTTGACATAGCGTACTGATAAAATTGGCACCACCACCGTCTCACAGTTGAATAGCCTACAGTTTTTTCAGTTTTAAACTTCTCTCAAACCAACAAAAGCTTAATTGTCTTCGGTAGTTGCGCTCGCGTAGACTTCCTGTGCAGTAGCTTGTAAGCAAATCGGAGCATGTGCACACGCGCGCGCTCACCGG
This sequence comes from Alosa sapidissima, assembly GCF_018492685.1. NCBI lineage: Eukaryota > Metazoa > Chordata > Actinopteri > Clupeiformes > Clupeidae > Alosa > Alosa sapidissima. Next base: position 21,568,944 of record NC_055979.1, on the reverse strand, counting down.
CTCTCTCACTGCACTGCTCTTGCCTCAGTTCGAAAGACAAGACTGGACGGAAACGTGTTGGAATGGGATATTAAACTGCTTAGATGTCCTGGAAAAATAAAGAAGGGAAGCACATGAAGCTGTAACATCAAGGACACAAGAGATAAAAACCCTGTAAGTAGAGTCGGCAACTTGTTTTGACTCGGTAAATATATCAGTTTATTTTGTATCATCAAGGGGCTGGATATGTTATTTGAACCACTAAGGTAAGATTTGTAACATCTGTAGGCCTATTGTATATGCCAGGCTATTAGGCTATAGCCCTACACTTATTGACTTAAAAATACATTTACACTTTCAGAGAAGATTCAAAGTTAGCCTACATGAAAATACACGTCATATTTATCTTACGTTATTCTCTAATGTCAGAGTGCGTTCAGTTTTTCGTAAACTTCATACCAATAATTAGTAATCTAATTAAGAATAAAATGGCCCATAATCAATCGGCCCTGACTTGTTTTTAATGTAATGGGATATCAGCGGGACGCAGGCAGGGACGCCTGTTTGTTTGCTCAGTCATTAATGCTGCATGATGGACGTATCAATGAAGTCCTATGATCACTGAGTAGGCCTATGCATGTTTGTCTTAAATCTGATCACCAGTTCATAAAGGAACTGTGTGATATACCTACTGATCACAAAGACCACTTTTTTATTTTTAGATCAGTGAATTTGCAGTAACTGAGGCAGTTACTAGTGCATTTAGAAAGCATTCACACTCCTGTTTCCAATAGCATCATGACTATCATTTTATAATTTTATAACCTTGATGCTTGTATGTCATCAAGGTTAAAGGTCTGGGAAGATCTGAATGACAAAATGAATTGCCCCCAGGGGATGAATAAAGTGAATTGAATTGAATTGAATTGAATTGAATTGAATTGAATTGAAAATGTATACTCACTGTATCTGTCATGGAGGTTTAAAACATACCCATGTAGCTAAAAAACATTTGAATCAACACTTAGGTTATTCTTGTGTAACGATGGTCAAGCATCAGGGGGACAGAGGCAAAATGTTTAATTGTCTTCTTCCTTTTTATTTTCCTTTAAAGAAAATAAATCAAAACATTGCCTTCAGGCTTCGGTGTACCACATCAGCATAAGATCAAAAGCATACGGCTACTCTGCTAATTACTCTTTCAGTAATAGAAAATGCATAATTTTATCTGAATCATGACATTTAACTTCCCATATAGAATGGGCATAACTAAACTGCATAAAGTTACAGCACTTCACTAGAACCTATTTACATTACAGAGCCACATACCTTTAAGAAAATAAATCAAAACATTGCCTTCAGGCTTCGGTGTACCACATCAGCATCTGCACAAGCAACATATACATCATGTATTGCGTTACTACTAAGTAAACATTCAATTGTGCACTTTCACTTGCTAGCAAGCAAGGCATGCCAGACAGAAGTTCACACACATGGAATTACAGCTAATTACGTTCGGGATAACTCACTTAACATTCACTGTTGTCTCATACATATATCGAAGCTATACTACACACATGAGAGACGCAGAGTAATATTATTTCCAATACATGTTTAACTACACAGTTCAACCCATGCATGCTAGATAAGACATTAAAAGCATGGACTTGGCTAGCGGAGTTTATGGCTAGTTACCAGTATGGAGAAACTTATAGTCAAAAGGAAAACATTAACAAACTTTTTGTCAAAACATGCTAAATGCAGTACAATCCTTACAGTGCATGTAAAATAGTATAACACCTGGGAAACATCGAAGTTATCAACTTAAACATCAATAGAAAACTAATATACTAGGTGGAGTGCTTTGTGCAATGAACCTACCAGATCAAAAGCATACGGCTACTCTGATCGGGTAGGGAAGCAACACAAGACTACACGCAGCAGATCTGCAGTACACCATATGGCCAAGGGTGGCTCCCATTCACAACTATTAAACAAGGCTGTTTTACTTTGGCGAAAATCATATATAACAATACACTACATTTTTAACTCTGTTACATCCACCTCCCCTGAATTTTGCCAAAATCTACAAGGCTTCGAGGCATTATGTACACCTCTATCAAAAAAAAACCCCACAAGACATGGTTAAAATTATACTCCAACTTGAAGAGTATCCCAAAAGGGATGAAGTGGACAGAGAGTGGCACAAAACTCACTACCAACTTCTGGAAGCGGGATGCAGTCTACAACCAAGTCTCACAGGTAAAAGCAAGTCCCTAAACCTGGACTCTGACTCATGTAACGTGAAGCAATGACATATCAAAATATCAAAATACACTGAGACTACACTAAGACCCTCAGTCTCACTGGAACATCCGAAACATTGACTTAGAAACAGCATTGCTTACAATACCTTGTTTGGACATCTGACACAGTAAACGGTTAACTGGCTGCACTATACGTCCAACACGAGTCCTAACTGTGTGTAAGTTGTCCGACTCTGAGTGAGTGGAGGGTGGCCCTGTATCTTGTGTATCGTCTAGGTGCCCTGCGTTGTGTATGTGTGTACTCCGAGAGTCAGTTAAGGAGACATGAGTATATTCAGAGCCCACCCCTGTCTGTGACTGCAAACTGCCTGTATGCCCAGACCCGTTACTCATACTCAGGATGTCCTCTGGTGAGCTACACTCTGCATGGATATCTGCACTCACAGTGGTCAGGTTGTCAACCCACTCCTGAGTCCTACTTCCAGAATCCTCCTTACCCGCAATAGGCATCGATCCATCCACATCAGTGATGTCGCTTGACTCTCTCCCGCAGGAGGACACAAAGGTCCCATCTGAGATGTTGTCCGCATCAATAGGTAAGAAATTAACAAGCATCAGCAGGTTGCGATGAACAACTCTTTCTTGGCCTGTTTCGGGGTGTCGGATCCGGTAGGTGTGGGTGGAGGCATTGATGCTGGCAACAGTGTACACTGTGGACTCCCAACGGTCTGCAGTCTTTCGCTTCCCTCTCTCTCGCTTGTTGGACACCAGGACACGATCACCCACAGCAATCAGCTTCCCCTTTGCACGACGATTATAGAGTTCAGCCTGCCGATTCTGCTCTTTGTTGACATGTCTTTGAGCAATAGCCATGGCCTCTTACAGGTCTTTAGTCAGAGACACCACATAGTTGTCGTAATTGCTAATCTCCGGATCTCTCAGGATGTTCTTGAAGAGAATGTCAACCGGCAAGCGTGGAACTCTACCATACATAAGGTAAAATGGGGGATAGCCTGTGGTTTCATGTACCGTGCAATTGTACATAAAGGTCAGTGTCTGGAGGTGTTGGGGCCAGTTACATTTAGCTTCAGGCAGGAGGGCGCGAATCATGATCCCCAATGTCCTGTTGAAACGCTCGACACTGCTATTGCCCATCAGATGGTATGGGGTGGTTCGGGACTTCCTCACACCGGCAACCTTCAACAATTCACTTATCAGTTGACTTTCGAACGAGGGCCCCTGATCAGAGTGAATTCTTTCGGGAAAGCCATATATGCAGAAGTATTTGTCCCAGAGTTGTTTCGCCACCTGTTTGGCACCCTGATCACGGCAGGGGAAGGCTTGGTAGGTAAAATGGTCTGTAACTACCAACACGTCAACAGACTTGTTGTTTGAATTCTCTGCGGTCCAAAAGTCTATGCACACGATCTCCAGAGGAGAAGACGTCTTTATACTTTCCAGGGGTGCTCTTCCTTCTGGGTCGGCAGTCTTGCTGACGACACATCTTGGGCAGTGACGGACATACTCTTTAACGTCCCTGTCTACATGAGGCCAGAAGAAACGCTGACGGGCCAAGCTCGAACTCCTGAACTGCCCCTGATGACCGGCACAGTCGTGAATGCCCTTGAGGACCTCAGATTTAAAGGAGTCAGGGACCACCAACTGGTGTCTTTTCTTCCTAGACACCTGGTCTTTGGACACTCTGTAGAGAATGCCATTGCAAGTGGTCAGTTTCTCCCAGTGTTTCAGGTACCTGATAACCATAGCAGGCTCCTTGGACTTCTCTCTCCTGGATGGACGACGGCCACGGTCCACATAGTACAGCACCCTGGAGAGGACAGGATCCTTTAACTGCCCTTTACGCAGTTCTCTCTCTGTAATTGCAGGCAGGGGCTCTTCATCAGTGGGAACCAGCTGTGGGAGCTGTTGGAGTACGTCAACAGCTCAAACCCTGGCACCTGACTCCCATAGACTGTGTCTCAAGGATGGCAGAGACTTCTTCTTTGGAGAAAGACTGGTTCTTGGCACCATCAGACACATAGGGCTCCTCTCCTTCACAGTCTAAGTAATCCTGAGTGGCTGACTGCTTAAAGGTGTCCTGGACAGTGTTAGCTGAGACGGGGACTGCTTTGGCTAGGAGTTCACTGTAGGGGTCTCGGAGCAGCCGTCTCCAGCAGCCGACTTCACGAAGGGCCGACGACTCAGTGCATCTGCGACAGTGTTTTTAGGGCCCGGTATGTACTTGATATCGAACACGTAGGATGCCAATTTTGCCACCCAGCGCTGCTCGCAGGCATCCAGTCGTGGCTTGGTCATGATGTGTGTGAGGGGGTTATTATCCGTCCACACAGTGAATGTACGACCCTTAAGCCAATGGCTGAACTTGTCACACACGGACCACTTTAGTGCCAGAAATTCGAGGCGATGAGCAGGGTACTTTTTCTGAGCTCTTGAAAGGGATTTGCTGGCGAAAGCCACTGGTCGTGCTACAGTGTCACCTTTCTGAACTTGCGATAGAACTGCTCCTAAGCCATCCAAGGAAGCGTCGGTGGATAAGACGAAGGGACGTGTGAAGTCTGGGTGCGCTAAGACCACTGAAGTCAGTAATGCCATCTTCAGATCCTCAAAAGCTCTCTGATGGTCTGGACCCTCAGCAGGGGTCAACTTCCTGTACGGAACAGGGCGTTTTGTGCGGGGTCTTCCCTTGCGCTTCTGCTTCTGACCAGCCAAGAGGTCAAAGAGAGGCTTAGCCATTGTGGAGCAATTGGGCACAAAGTGCTGGTAATAGTTTACCATTCCCAAGAAAGACCTTACACGAGTGTGAGACAGGGTCACTCCATCAAGTTCCATCAGGTCTGTAGCCACCATCTTGTTGACAGCCTCAACTTTTGCTGGGTCTGTTGACACACCTGACTCATCCATGATATTACATTACATTACATTACATTACATTTAGCAGACACTTCTTGACCAAAGTGACTTACATATGTCAGCTATATTACAAGGGATTACATTGTCCCCGGAGCAACTTGGGGTTAAGTGCCTTGCTCAAGGGCACAACGGTGGAAGCCGGGAATTGAACCAACAACTTTCAGGCTACTAGCATGCTAGCCCAGCTCCTTAACCACTACACTACCACCGCCCCAGAAACTTCACAGACCTTTTTAGCAGCCAGCACTTCTTCGGGGCCAACTTCAGGTTGTGCAGGCGAAGCCGACTAAAGACCAGCTCCAGCCTCTCAAGAGCCAACGCCTCAGTTGGTGCAAATACTAGCAAATCGTCCAGGTAGCATAGCAAGCTAAGAAAGTTCTGGTCACCAAATATGCTGGTCATCATCCTCATGAAACTGGCTGGGCTGTTGCACAGGCCCTGTGGGAGACGGTTGTACTCGTACAAGCCCATGGGTGTTGTGAACGCAGAGTACTTGCGGTCTTCTTCATGCAGCGGCATATTGTAAAAGCCGGATGTGAGGTCCATTGAACTGACGAACTACATGCCTTATGACATTTGAGGCGATGATTAATTCATCTTGTTGATTCTGTACAACGAAAGTGGGCACAGACACTCTGCATCCATTCACTGCCATCTCAAGGCTCACCACTGATTCAGGCTTCACACCTCCACATCCAACAAAGGCAACGTCAGTCATCTCCTGATTGTTCAGCTGAACACCAGCATCGATCAGCTTTTTCCGTGCCTCAGTGCTTAATGAGCAGGCCATTGAACCACTATCTAACATAGCGCCAAGGGTCACTTTGTTTTCAACTTTAACAGGGGTATAAAATAAACTGTCACTGCTCCTGATTTTTTGAGTATTCTGAATGACAACAGTCTCTGATTTATCCAAATTCTTCACTTTATTAAACAGCTCAGCTGCATCATTAACGTGGGAGTTTTTGTCGTGACCTGTACGGCCTCCCTCAAAGCACAGGCCAGCTAGTTCCCTGTACGTTGTCATGAGCTGGGGGCTGACTGGGGCACGTCCGGCTTATATGGCCGGTTTTGAAACATGTGAAGCAGAGCCGGTTAGAACGGCAGTGTGACTCAGTGGTGTGGCTTTTATCATTACAGACCTGACAACTCGTTGCATGGACATAGGGCTGACCTCGAACTTGTCTGCCACCTCGGCGCACAGCGGGCCTTGGGTGTGCAACCTGCACATTAGACAGCAGCTCTCTGAGCATTGACATCATCTCGCCGAGCATAGCTTCATTGCCTGGCTGTTGATTCAGTGGCAACTGGCCCTGCGGTGCATAGGATGGGGACGGCCTCTGATACTGTGGCAGTGAAGAGAGTCTGCTGCTGATGCTGTGGCACGGGCGGCACATATGACTGCTGGCCCTGAGAGATAGGGGAGAGAGAGTGCTGCTGGTTCTGTGACAGGACAGATGAGGGGGAAAGAGATGATACACCCACTAAAGAGAGAGCCGGTTGAGAGAGGACATTAGCACAGGACGTCTCCATGTCGGAAGTGTTGCGGGACTCTGTGTGTTTCATGGCAAATCAGTGTAGCTGCTTGAGTCTTAGGCACGTGCACTTTCACCGAGGACACCTGCCCACGCTGGTACTCATCTACCCTCTCCTGTACTTCCTTTGTTGTCCATTCATGTATCTGCTTGTGTTTGAACACAGACGCAAACTCTAGATCTGGGCAGTGCTTCACAAACATCTTGGCAATCTCTCCTCCCATATTCTCCATTTGTCTGCCCTGACGCTTCAGACCCTCTTCAGCTACATCAGCAGCCTTGTTAAGACGTAGCCAATAATCAACAGGATTCTCTCTCTGTTTAGGCAGAGTTGAGTAGAAATCTTGGAGGGGCAGGCATGAGGATGTGTTACTGAAATACTGTGTGAGCATACTATATATGAACTCTGGTGTGCATGAAGACTGAAGTGAGGGATCGCCCCTCAGGCCTATCTTAACTACGTCCCTGGCTTTCCCCATCAACCTCCCCATTACAACTTTTGGCTGTGATGAAACATCATACTTTTGTTTCTTGATGTATGCTTTCATTAACTCAACCCACTCAGTCACTGTGTATTTGTCAGTATTATCACCCCTGAAAATAACAGGTTCCTTGTCAGACCGTACAACAACATTAACATGTGTGTTCTCACTAAGTGTACTTGTACCACCACTAGACTGGGTGTTCTGGGCGTTCTGGCCGTGTAGACTGAACTGTGTGTCATCTGCATGGCGAATAGGAGTATCACCCTGACCAACCCCACTAATAACACCATTAGAAACAAGTGAGGCTGCAATATACTCACCTATCTGTGAACCTAACAGTGAGATCATATCAGTCAACTGATGCAATGTGCCATTTTCGTCAACAGGAGTTGAATGATGCAGCCTAACTGATTCTGTCGGGTCCTGTTCCAACCCTAAATCCCTATTACCTGCAGGCAACACAGGAGAGGCACCCACATCCATCTCAACAGACTCCCTAGACTTTAAATAACCTCCCATCAGACCTCTACCCCTCCCACAAGAGAAGTGGCTAATGTCAGGCTCATCACCAGGCTTAAACCAGGGTTCTTGCAGGTTTCAGTAAGTCAAATTTAAGACCTTTTTAAGACATTTTAAGACCATAAAGATTGAAATTTAAGACCTACACGACGCATTACCAAAAAATATTCAAGTCAAAGAAATTCTGAAAAAATAATTGAAAAGTCGTTGAAAAAGCATTAATTTAATTTACAGATAAAGCAATCAAACTAGTAACCTTCCACACCCAACGTCTACAACCCAACTGATTTTTACATTGCTCACTTGTAGTATGCTGAAGGAAAAATATCCTCACGTACCAAATGCCCTAAACCTTAAGCCCAAAATGAAAACAATCTAAAACAAACTAGCCCTCAAATAGAATAGATTTCATCAACAAAGTCAAAAATGAGACTGGAGTTGAAAGTATGTTTTGGTTGGACACTGCACTTGTGTGCGTGTGGGTGTGTTTGCATTAGAATGTGTGTGGGTGGGGTATGTGTATGAGCCAGTGATGTAGTACTCGAGACCGATTTCTGCTTTCTCGGACTCGACTCGGACTTGTTCCTTCAAAGACTCGTCTTGACTCGGTCTCGGACCACAGTGGGAGGAGAAGGACTCGTAATTTCAGACCAACGCATTTTTTATGTTCATATCAAAAAAATGTTTATGTTCATATCAAAAAATCAAAATGAAATTTCACGGCGGCCGTCTTTGCCCCTTGTTGGCCTTGGTGCCCCCTTCTTTCAATATTCTGCTTTGCGTCCGTTTAATAGCGATTTTTATTTAGCCTATAGCCTGTCAAAATAATCTTAGCATCACAGCGCAAACTAATTCAGTTTTACACAGTGGAGAAAATGACAGCGCATGGCAAGACAGAAAGTGCGTCTAAATTCACCCATTCTTCTCAGTTGAAATACTCGCAATCGCTAAGCCTACTCATCACATAGGCACATGTATCACATCACATGAAAGAACTTTTTCTCAGCTTTTAAACAATGTTAGCCGCTAATTGCTGTGGTGAACGGTTCGCGTTCGCGAACGGTTCGCGACAAACCATATATCAGAATAAACAGCATACATTCATGTCTCCAACTTTGGTCTTTAGGTTTCAAAATGTGTTTAAATCGTTCTTCATGATTTCATAACAGGCCAAATACAAAATAAATGTTACAAATATTGCCTAGATATAGGTAAATATTAAAATCAGAGGATATACAGCTGAGTAACAGTTTGTGAAAGGAGTCTTAATGATCAAAAAATGCTAAGCATGCATCAAGGTTGCATCAGTTTCTTAAAGCTGAGCTGTGCTTAAATTGTTCAATACATGATTCCATAACAGGCCAAATATAATATAAATATTAAATATAGCCTAGACATCTAAATATTAGATGATCAGATGATTTTCTATGTAATATGTCATGTTTCATGTTTTTGTAATGTTTCATACAGTGATTCAGGTCTACTGCTGTGAATAGGCTAAATACAACTTTTATTATTTTTATAGCCAACTACTGTATAGTTAACTTTGGCCTTGGTGCCCTGACATGTGGCCTTTGTGCCCCCCACCAAATATGCCCAACTGAAGGCCAAGTGGCCTTGCCCCTAAAATGGTGAAATTCCAAGCCTGGGCCTAACTGTTGATTATTAATTGGGATGATATTAAATCATATGAAAACTGACATGTTTTTATGGTCTTGGTCTCGACTCGGTCTCGACTCCTAAAGGACTCGGTCTCGACTCGGACTTGCTTCCTCAAAGACTCGGTCTTGACTCGGACTCGACTGTATTTGAAAACCAACGGACTCGGTCTCGACTCGGTCTCGACCCTTCAAAGACTCGGTCTTGACTCGGACTCGGCATAGGCGGTCTCGTCCCCATCACTAGTATGAGCCTTGTCAAAGACGTTGTTAGGCTTACAGTATTTTGGGGGAGCTGCAACCACCCAAAGATGATCAAAAGCCCTCCTAAAAATATATAGTATTAATATGCGTCCAAATTCACTTACATTATTCTCTGTTGAATTGCTCACGGAGTACTTATCTCGCACAAGTCGCACAGATGTCACTTGAAAGAGCGAAACTGAAGCTGATAAACAGTTTGCATTTTGCGGCTAGCTTATGTTTCTCTGCATGCTCTGGCTTGTGACTCCAGCGCCTTCACACCCAGAGTCCCTAATTGAATAGTTTTTTTGCAAAGTTTGCAGCGAGCCTCGCACCTGGAGCTGGGTACCACTTGTAACCAACAGCAGACATCACTGTGATCTAGCCAGTGTTGCCACAGTTACATTGGAAAAGTAAACTGATTACTCCTTTAAAAAGTAACTTAGTTACTTTTAAAATCAAGTAATCAGTAAAGTAACTAAGTTAGATTACAAGTTACTTTATTAGTTACTTTCAGCAGCTGCTGACAACACCCCCACCGCCTCAACATAAAAATGATAACTGGTTTTGCCAATACTAGTCAGTACACCAAATAAGGAAGGCCTATTGATAGAAATTGTGATGATAAAATATGTAGATTTTGGTAGTTTGGGCTTTTCATTTTCAAAAAGAGAACAAACGGGAGAGCGCGGTGTTTGCAAAGAAAAGGCTTTTCATGTAGTTTTGGCAACTAGCCATCTAGTATAGGCCTGAATAATAGCAAATTAAATGACACTTGTTAAACTCACTTCAACAAGTCTTTTGCAGCCATGGGCAATGCTACAATTATGTTTTACTCTTATGAGACAAGGGTACACTTTCGTGTAGTCTGATGTGAAATGGGTCTTAAATGTTCCTTTTTGGGGGCCACTGACTCTGCTCTCTGTCTTGGATGCGCTTCAGGCACACACGCACCACCCCTTTCTCTCTCCCTCTCCGTCGTGTGCGCGCTAAACTCAGATGCACACGCGATTTGAATTCCCGGTCTGGCTTGTGCGCTCTTGTTCATTCTAGATTCCGGGAGATTTTATCTAATTTGCGGGCGTCAGGAAGCCGCTATCGGGAGACTCCCAGGACTTCGGGAGACTTGGGATGTCTAGCTAGACAGCACTTTGTCACCAGCACAGAGTGTACAACGTACCTTAATGTTATCATGTTTAGCGGACACAAACTCAAAATAATGACTGTATAGCTAAAATGCGCATCTCTCTCCTCCCTCTATTGTTGTTTATGTTTGTGTTGCTGCGTGGTATTACACGTGAGTCATCATGATGAAAACGTGAGTGTTAATCCCCGAGACAAGAAAAAAGCAAAGAATATATCTTTTACTAAGGTAAATGACAAAAATAGTAGGCCTTAACGCACAGTGACTTGGATAAGTAACTTGAATCTGATTGCTAGAAATAGTAGCGTGTTAGACTCGTTACCGAAAAAAAAAATGATCAAAATAGAGTAACGCGTTACTGGCATCACTGGATCTAGCCATGTCTCGTTGAAAGTAGGCCTACACTTTCCCATTTTCCACATGTAGGCCTAGCCAAACAAATTCTGAGGAGACGCAGACGTATTTTGCGGGCAGGTATTGCATTTATCACGGGATTTGTAGATTTATCACTGCGTAGGCTACATACCAACACCAATATCCCCCAGAAAGAACTACAACACACTGAACCAATGTTCTGAACATTCTGCTGGTTTTGTTACAATGGTAGCAAAGACGCTAGAGCTCTGCTTTGCAAGCTACGACTCAATACTTTTTTGCTACTTTGTAATAACTTTCTGCGGCCAGCGTTTCTGGAAATGAACGATGGTAAAATATTTTTTAGACCTGACTAAATGAATTTTAAGACCTCGGAATGAAAATCTGGCCGTTTTTAAGACGTTTTAAGGCCTTAAATTTAAAGTTCTGAATTTTAGGCTTTTTAAGACTTTTTAAGACCTAGCGGGAACCCTGTTAAACTTACTAGCCATTCCACCACAAAAACAGTAATCAGAAAAATAAACAGTAAAAACCTAATATAGACTCGAAATTGTAATTACAATAGTTCACTCAGAATCTTCATTCATTAGAGCATTGACAGCCCTGAGTACCTGACCATAACCAAAACTGCAGTACAGACAGCTTTCATAGATTTTCACGCAGCTCCCTCGGCGCGGCGATCTGCATCAGGCTGATCTGGGATCACAAGGTCACGGCACCAGTGTAACGATGGTCAAGCCTCAGGGGGACAGAGGCGAAATGTTGAATTTTTTTCTTCCTTTTTATTTTCCTTTAAGAAAATAAATCAAAACATTGCCTTCAGGCTTCGGTGTACCACATCAGCATCAGATCAAAAGCATACGGCTACTCTGCTAATTACTCTTTCAGTAATAGAAAATGCATAATTTTATCTGAATCATGACATTTAACTTCCCATATAGAATGGGCATAACTAAACTGCATAAAGTTACAGCACTTCACTAGAACCTATTTACATTACAGAGCCACATTCCTTTAAGAAAATAAATCAAAACATTGCCTTCAGGCTTCGGTGTACCACATCAGCATCTGCACAAGCAACATATACATCATGTATTGCGTAACTACTACGTAAACATTCCATTGTACACTTTCACTTGCTAGCAAGCAAGGCACGCCAGACAGAAGTTCACACACATGGAATTACAGCTAATTACGTTCGGGATAACTCACTTAACATTCACTGTTGTCTCATACATATATCGAAGCTATACTACACACATGAGAGACGCAGAGTAATATTATTTCCAATACATGTTTAACTACGCAGTTCAACCCATGCATGCTAGATAAGACATTAAAAGCATGGACTTGGCTAGCGGAGTTTATGGCTAGTTACCAGTATGGAGAAACTTATAGTCAAAAGGAAAACATTAACAAACTTTTTGTCAAAACATGCTAAATGCAGTACAATCCTTACAGTGCATGTAAAATAGTATAACACCTGGGAAACATCGAAGTTATCAACTTAAACATCAATAGAAAACTGATATAGCCTACTGGGTGGAGTGCTTTGTACAGTGAACCTACCAGATCAAAAGCATACGGCTACTCTGATCGGTTAGGGAAGCAACCAATATCATCCGGCTGCGGACACAAATAGGCGTTCCCGTGCTGGTGACCAAAACGCCCCCTTCTTCGTCACTATCAACAACATCCGGCTCCTTTTGCCTACTTCTTCGCCTCCTGAATGCGACGGTCGACATCTGGGTTATAGCATTCGCTATATAGTTAACCTTTCTAAAGAAGTTGTTTTAGAATAACACTTAGAACACAAAGAGTAGTAGAACTAGGACAGGTAGCGTAGAACTAGCGTTAGCGACAATACAGAACGTTAGTCCTATTAGCCTACAGTACAAGTTTACATTTGATCTACGTGTAGGATCTGAGCACAAGCAGACGTCAGCTAGCATCGAGATGCTTGTTTAGGTGTAATTTCCTGATTACAGTAGCCTAAACTACGATAATTTCAGGGAGGCTCCATGGTAGCCAAATCTAATGAGAATGTTGGGGCTGTGTAGTTATCTCTGGAGAGAGTTCTAATCGTTCGTTCTAATCCAGATACCATAGGCTACACTCCCCCCCCCCCCCCACCCCCACATTAAATGTTTTCAATAAAGATACAAATAAAAATAATTGTTCTCAAACTATTTACTTTTAATATATTCACAGTATGGTCAGTTGTACATGGTAAGAACAGTAGTGTTGTTTTTGTACTTTTGAACAGGCAAGAACAGTATTGAAAAAACTCAGGCTATTTATTAAGAAACAGCAGTTCACTTAATGCTTTGAGCCAGAGAGCTGGCCGATAGCATGAGGGGTCAGTAAAGCATATTGAATGAATGTATTTCAGTGCATTGTGCCCAATTCACAGTTACTTGCAAAGATTCAAAAATAAAAACATAATTAAATAATAATAATAATAATAAAAACACTCTTACACTAGGAGCTTATTCACCTGTAGGCTAACAAGCCCCATAGGCATATAACTGATTTGCCAAATAGGCTGTGAAACCCCAAAAACCTGTTCTGCCAAAGCATCATTAATGTAAATGGAGGGGTGGAAGGGCTTTGCAAGTGTTTTGAAAGATTTAGATAGATAGATAGATACTTTATTGATTCAAGGTCTCAGTAGCATACAGACATCACACACAACATGCACTAACAACAAAAAAAGTAATAAAAGTATATAGGCCTAATATAAAAAACACAACTAAGCAATAAGGACAGTAGAAGATAAAGGGTATACTAAAATACAAATTATACTGAATAACACTAAATCTAAAACAAGTCTAAAACAGTATCCATAGTGTGCTTAGGGGTGATTAAGCATGAGGCGCTTGCAATGACTGAGGCAGGGACTGAGCCTGTGATTCTCTGTGCATAGTAAGGTAAGGTGCTCTGTGAGAGTGAGTGTCATGATGATGGTGCAAATTAGTAAGTCCAACAGTGCAAGAACAAAGTCTAGAGACCAGCATAAAATAAATATGGACATATAAGAGAGTAGACAAGGTAATATAAAAAAAGACTATAGAAAAACTATATCAGTGCAAGAATGGGTTGACGTAATAGGGTTACAGCCTTTATACGAGTATTGATTATAAAGCATTACGTATTAAGTAAAGGTATAAGTGTGGCCACAATCCGGCTGTGGGATTGAGGGAGGGGTTATGCATATGTGCTAATATAGCATGCAAACAGTGAAGCAGTAAGACAGTGGTAAAAGGTGGCTAGTGGACAGACAGTACAGCAAGATTTTGATACTCTGTTAAAAACACCTAGCATAGACATATCAAGACACAGTGTTTCTCCAATAATTTGTTGTAACACTTCTGGGGGGAAGATTGGCCTGTCACTTGATGTGCTTGATGGAGAGTGTGAGAATGGTCCGACAGCTTGTCCTGTAAGACGAGAGAGAGAGAGAGAGAGAGAGAGAGAGGAGAAGAGAAGAGAAGAGAAGAGAAGAGAAGAGAAGGGGAGGGAGATTAGATATCATATTCATTAGCACCAAATACAAATAAATGGCCAAGTTTGTTTTTGTTTAATTTGTAGCCATGTTAGAAAATGGCAAAGTACAGAGACAGTATGTAATACCTTTCACTGCTTGCTGTCTGGAAGGTGGTGCTGAACTGGGCCGATGGAGACGATGGGAGGAGTACGCCAGCTTGTCCTGCAGGGCTAGAGAGAAAGTTTTTTTTAAACCATCTTCATGAGCAACAAATAAAACTAAATGGCAAAGGACTTAATATAGTAAGTGATACCTTTCACTGCTTGCTTGAGAGGGTGGGAGGGGTCCGCCAGCTTGTCCTACAGGGCTAGAGAGATTACAGAAAGATGAATAACAAACACTACTTACCCACAATTATACCTGCCACCAAAACGTAGCTTCACATCGACCAATGTAGTGTGCCATTGCCATGCTAGCTAGCACGTTAACTCTTACCAACGATGCTAACGAACACGAACATCCAAATTAACAATGTACTCTGGTCATTTCAGTCCATATATTATCTATGATTTCAGCTACACAGGAAAATACTTGGCAAAGTCTTCGCAGCAAAATCTAACATCTAACTACAAACAGTTTTAAGTTATACGTTGCTCTCTTCTGGCTAGCTGCTAAATATGAACAAGATAGCATGAGATTACCGAACCACACTTGTTGCTTTTACTATCAGATTCTGATACGACGAAACAACAGCTTAATGATGTAGGGTAAATGGAAATACTTACCCAATGTTGTCAAAACAAACAATAGTCAACTTACTGACATCTCTCATTGAATGAACGCAACCGGGGAAATTATCTTATTAATGGAAAATACCGAGAAACCTTCTCTGTGCACACACGGGATGAAATTGAGGAAAAGGAAGAAGAAATGACATCATACCCAGCGTCACTTGAAGCTCTTCGTGATTGGTCGATGCTGCAGTACCAGGAACGCCCAATGGGCGTTCTTGTTTAATGACGGACACGCCCATGCCGCAGACGGACCCTACTCGAAGCAACCGGAAGCAACACAAGACTACACGCAGCAGATCTGCAGTACACCATATGGCCAAGGGTGGCTCCCATTCACAACTATTAAAGGCTGTTTTACTTTGGCGAAAGTCATATATAACAATACACTACATTTATAACTCTGTTACATCTGCCTGAAATTGATTTTCCCAGAAAATGATCAGTTGAAAGTTTAATGTAAAATTTTAGAAGAATTTTAGACCATCATTTCCATAACACAGCTGGACTTTATTCCACATAAAGCCCAAACCTGCCTACCATGAAAGATTACATACATTGTTCAAGAGTTCACCATTCTTACTCAGGTTGAAATGGATAATGAAAAGACCATAAACCATTTCTGTGTGTTTAAAATCAGATGCTCATTGTGTAATCATGCACCTGTGTAAAGTGAATAAATGCATTGCTAAATGGAGGTTCCTATCTCTTATAGGAAGTTATGACTTATAAAAATATTATGAACAAAATATTATGAACAAAGTTATTCATACCCCTGCCCTGGGGCCCTGGCAAATATTGATTTAATGTTGATTTTCTCTTGACCATATGTTTGTTCTGACTGAAAATTACACTGTCACGTGGCTAAAGGTTGTAAGACAATGTGGTAGAAACATGGAATCAAAAAAAGAAGTGTTTTCATCTTTTTTAGCATTTTTATGAAAAATGTGATGATAGCTGTCTAAACTAACAACAGACTGTGCTGAAACTAACAACAGACTTGAGCAGTAGAGCTTTCATGATTGCTCTCCGTGGTGCTGAAAGTCTTGGTAATAGTACAATGATTGAACGATTGCTTCAAACAGAATGTGACAGTGTGGCATGAAATGTTCTGAAACTGTTAATGCAACTGTGATATAGAACTTCCCCAGCTTGACATACGTGAATGGAATTTGAGTATTACAGCCTATACCATTCTGTCTGAGCAAGCTGAGCTGTTTCTTAAAATGATCTTTCTTATGCCCTCAAAAATATGCTGATAGATAGTTGAATGGGAATAACATCTGAAACTGAACTTTGATCTACCATGTTAATGTGGGCATGAAATGGATTATATTGGACTAGACTATATCAATAAAATAACCTATACTGTTATACACACTTACTGTAACTATTTCAATAGTTTATTGCATTTGCTCTAAATATACTGCACAATGGAAATAATTATTGGGAATCCAGTGTGACTAAATATGTGCAAGAGTTTTCTGCAGTAATCAGTCAGTGCAACTTTTCTGGAAAATGTCATTCATAATTTTTATCACTTTGAAAATGAGTCATACATATATATATATTTCACAATGATTAATTATGCTTTAGGCCTGCTTGAATGTCATATGAAGTGTCTTGTACTTTTGGGTTATTTTATCATTACTATGTATGTACAGCCATGTCTTTTGGGGATTTCTGGGCAAAGAGACCATTTGGTAAATTGCATAAACTTGATACATTCAAACACCCACTTGGTTCAGCAAAGGCATGGCTATCTCGCCAGCAGAATAAGTGGAACATATCTCAATGGTTTGAGGGCTTTTGTCAGAAATAATAATTCCAGATAATCGAAAGACACTTTTGACAATGACATGTACAACTAAAGCAAAGATCTGGAACAGCATTATGGTTGGCAGTATAGGCACCATTTTCTTTGTGTTACTTGAGCAGCCTTCTGAAGGCTTTCACAAAATGTCTCTGACTGTAGTCTATTCTCCATCATGATTACATGATATTGGTTTTCCCATATATGGAATGCATTCAATGGGTTTTTGACAAAATTGCGGGACGAATCCTATATTCTCTGGTAAAAGGGATTGCTTTCCCCAATAGGACTCCATTACAGAATTACCAGATTACATGTGTGAAGTGTCCTATTTAATGAAAAACAACAGTAACAGTCTGTGACTGCTTCCTTAAACTGTGTGTCCAGTTGATTTCCATCCTGTTGGTAATATGCATGCATGCCCCTTCTATAGCTGTCTCTATGTCAGGCCATTATTGCAGGGTAGTCATTAACAAACCAGCCTGCCATACTGTGCATGCCAGATTGACAGCTTAAATGTTTACACATACAGTATCTGTTTGCTTGGATTAGTGGTGTGTCTATTTTTGTGTCACTGATTGAATTCATAATTTTGCTCATACTCTCTCTCTCACTCTCTGTCTCTCTCTCTCTTTATTGCTTTTACTCTCTGGTTACCTTCTCAGTCCTGTGAGGATGAGTCTGCAGGAAGACACCACATTGAGGGAAACAGAGTGGGAGGTGTCAACAACAACACATGAAATCTCTGACCTCAATATCAGCTATGATGGTGGCAACGCCTCAAGTGACCCCATCTCGGTGGCAAACATCACCATGGCTCCATACTATCAGCACTCGCTGGTCATGGGTGTTGTGTACACACTGACCTACCTGTTTATCTTCCTGCTGTGCATGATAGGGAACGGCCTGGTGTGTGTGATCGTGCTGAGGAACCATCACATGCGCACAGTGACCAATCTCTTCATCTTTAACCTGGCCATCAGTGACCTCCTGGTGGGCATATTCTGTATTCCCACCACTCTGCTCGACACTCTCATCACAGGTACCTGTGCTGTCTGTTTGTATTTACCTTACTTATCTTATTTACCTGTCTGTTTGTATTTAGCTTACATATGCCAGACATCTCATTCACATCATATTTACCTTACATATGTCAGACATCTCATTCACATCATGTTTACCTTACATATGCCAGACATCTCATTCACATCACATTTACATATGCCAGGCCTGCATCACATGGACAGCTGTTGCTGTGAAATACAGGGAACAGGTTATCACTGATCCATGGGGTTATCTAGTATCACTTTTACATCAGGGGAGATCCACCTGGTTCAGAAGGTTCAGAAGGACTTTTTTTGTTGTACAGAGACCTGTGGCTGGCTTCCTTTCTAACTGGCTGAGACCAGACTTATGGTAAATTCACAAGCTTTTGTAAAGGTTCAGGCCTTGGTCCTTTTATTCTTTAATGAGTATTAGGCTATAGTTCATATCAGGAGAAAATGACTGTGGTCAAAATTACACCAAGACAAGGTGTGAGACTGCAGCTTTACTGGGAGAAATGTTACCCACAGTAAATGTGAAGTAGGCCTAACAATAGAGTCCCGAAGCCATGACGTAGCGTTGCCAAGGCAGCAGTTTCACTGGATCTAAACAAATCAATCTAACCATTGGAATCGCCATAGCGGTGGCTTTCTATTCTATTTCTATTTCTAATCTATTTCAATAATTTCACAACGTTTCTAAGACGTTAGTATATTTTTTTACACTGTAGGAATCACATACTACAACATATATTCATACCAACACGATCAAATTCGTGACTACAGCGTTTTATTTTAGCATGGGTTTCCTCCGTAAAAGAGACCTATGTAACTTCACAGCATGCGGTTAAAATCCTTAAATTCACGGACGTGTTTTTGCTTTATTTTTTTGGCAAAAAACGTCGCTCTTAACAGCCGCCAGTCTTTGAGAAGACGTGAAATATCCACTGGAATTGTGTTTCTTTCTATTACACCTGCCAGGGAATCCGTGTTATGTTGCTAAGCTGCTGCCTAGCAGGTAAACACGTTTAAATGGATATATTTATTTTTATTAGCTAGAAATGATGCCACATGTCTAAATTCAATGCTATTTATGCCACTTCGAAAGTTTGTTTAGATCCAGTGATTCTGCTGTCATGGAAACGCTACGACACACTTGGGGACTCTATTCCACATGTGGGTGAGGTCCATTCTTATACACTTATTACACGGCTCTTCAGAGTGCTGCAGAAAGTTCCATTCACATTCCATTTGCATGTCTGAGTTGTTACTCTCATCAGGCAGTGGATAGTATGACAGGAGTCGTGTAGTTGAAACAGGCTTGTTGATATGGCAGTCAGAGCCCCTGCCCAACTATACTGACGACTTTCAACACAGTTCACATTGAAATAAAAAAATACAATCAAATAACAAACAACAACAACAACAATACATCTAATAATAAAGTCAAATACAATAAAATAAAAACTTGTTGATTCAAAACTGTTAAACCCTAAAACTAGTCTACTGACACAAAGTGCCCCAATTTCAATGTATCTTCTCTGTAAAGAAATCTTACTTGATTGTTCATTTTTGATGAAAAATGAAGATGAAGATGCTTGTTGTTATCATTTCTTATGTTGTGTAGTAGAGTAGCCACTTTTGTCTGGGTTGGATTCTGTAGGAGTCAGGCATAGCAGCAGGCAGCTTGCCTCATTACCTTCTACCCTCTTTTGGAAGTGATGTTCACGCCACATCTCCCACCAACATGAGTATGCTATCCTCTGGTGGTACTAATTTAACTTCAATATTTTCTATCAGGTCTCAACTTACCACAAGGCTGTCTGAAAGTCCACCTAATGGTTCAATAAAAGGGCACATCTCTCTGATGGTGGATTTTTGTGCTTTCAGGACTGTCACTTTTTGCTGTTAGGTTTGGGTCCAATCTGAAATAATGAAAGGGCTCTGCCTCTGGAGCAGCCAGTCTCTGGTGACGGAGTGTCAGAACAACCATGTGACTCTATGGTTCTGAGAAGGATGGTTCTGATCTGGAATGGCAGTAGAATAATATAATAATATAAGGAGAATTAGGTCAAACAGAACTACCCAAGCCTTTTATTGGCCTGACTTTGCACTAGTATTTTATTGACTGTCTATGCACAATTTCAACCAAATTTTGCTGCTCTTATTTTTTTCATTATATGTGCCCTCTTATTTACTTATTTACTTACTTTTTTTGTTTACTTGAATGTTATGTTTGTCTGTGGACCTAAATTGGTAAAATATGTCTAGTCTTCACCGTGGGATAGTGAGAAACGTAATTTCGATCTCTTTGTATGTCTGGAACATGTGAAGAAATTGACAATAAAGCTGACTTTGACTTTGACTTTGACTTTGAGAATACAGTATATACCGCTGATTTGATTGATTGGTTGGATGTTTTTTTTTTTTTTTTTTATTCATTCATTGATTAATTCATTGATGCATTTGATTGATCGGTCTTTTTGACAAACTATCATACATGTATGATTCACTTTTAATATGATTTTCGATCCAGAGGATCTTATCTATTCTATTCTAAGCTATTGTATGCATTGCATGCATGTGCTTTTGATTTATTTGATCTGTGTATACACATAATTTATGGTTTAAATGTATTACAAAAGCAATGCATTCACTTATGTCATTTCAAATGGCCTCAGCTTTTTTGCTCTTGAAATACTGAATTCCTGATCAATGATTCATCTCATTCACACCATAAATACAGTACATCCCTGAGAAAATGCTTCCAATGCAAATAAGCTCATTATTAATGGAGATCACATGTCAACATGAGCAAGCCCTCTCTTAGAATTGAGATAGTTGCCTTGGTGTAGTTTTTGCCATTTCATTGCCTCCATAACATTCAAATCCTCAATGGGTGCAGTAATATAATCAATATGTTTTCATTAGAACATGTTCATTCATTATAACACTAATCTGTTATCATCAAGGGATCTTTTTTCATTTTAGTACTTTGCCAAAGTTAACACATTTCTTCTTTTCTAGAGACTTCTTAAATCTTTAAACTGACTCTCTATACTATGTTTGTTGAACAGGTTGGCCCTTCAGCAATACAGTGTGTAAAGTGAGCGGTCTTGTGCAAGGGATGTCCGTGTGTGCTTCCGTGTTCACACTGGTGGCCATTGCTGTGGACCGGTGAGTGTATACTTTTTACAGATGCACCAAAAAAAAAAAAGGGTACAAACCCAATCCGCGCAAGTTTTTAAAATATTACTTACTGTAATTGGTGTTGATATGTGACAAATTAAATTTGAGTCACACAGGAAATGACAATGTACATTTTTGCAAAACACAGAAATATATAGGAAACTAGATGTACCGCATAGCGGTACAAAATATGACCGCCGCTCAGTCCTGTACATCCATTCTGCGAAAATAAATCATATTAAAGGGGTGGTTCAGGATTTTGGACATAGGACCTCATTTCCAAGTAAGCAAGTGTGATATTTATCAGTGGAGACCGTTTTCAACACGTTTCATCCAGTCGTTCTAATTGCAGAGTTCGCAGGTGCTAGGCTAGCGCAAGTCAACGGTATGTGCTAGCCTGCCACTAAAAACAGTCTTACCTACTCCAAAGGACACTCGAGGCAAATTCCAGACAATCGATGTAAATGTCTGTGTTGATAGAATAGTGTAAGAAATACAACTACCCTCGCATCGCGTTGCAATAGTTATACTTTGTTCCCTGAAGTTGGTAGTAGTCATTTTGCATCTCAGCGGCGGACTGATATTACCAAGGCTACTACTAGGTATCCCCATTGGAGTGCGCTTTACTGTTTACTTTTTGGCGCAGTACTACTAACTGGAGCAAGTATAATTCCGCCGCTGCTAAGACACTAGTCCCTCAAAATGTAATGCGATCGTTGAAATGCAAGGATAGAATAATGTTAGAAATAAAACTATCAATTCAGACATTTACATCGATAGTCTGGCGTTATAATTTATTTGCCTTGGGTGTACTTTGGAGTGGGTAAGACTGTCTTTAGTGGCAGGCTAGCACATACCGTTGACTTGCGCTAGCCTAGCACCTGCGAACTCTGCAATTAGAACGACTGGATGAAACGTGTTGAAAACGGTCTCCACTGATAAATATCACACTTGCTTACTTGGAAATGAGGTCCTATGTCCAAAATCCTGAACCACCCCTTTAATGAATTTGTCTCCATCTTCTACTCCATCCCCCACTCTTGAAACTTTTGTGTATGCTTGTTTAGATTGTGTGTGTGCGGGCCGCTGGCCTACTGGCGCTGCAAAGGTGAATAGATTTGTAGCACTTGCCAAAAAAATTGTAGCATTGTTATACAACTTTTAAAATCTGTAAACAATCACAAGTAGGGCAGTTCATCACAGTCCATCCATTGCAACTGGACTGATGAAAGGTACACCTGTAGGCTACACTGTATTTGGGAAAAGCAGAAGGTAGCAGCATAATGTATTTATTTATTTATTATTAAACAAAACAATCCCTGTCAGTTCCATGCAGTTTTCAACAGCTATCAAGAAGAGAGGTCATGTCATGGATATTTGTGAATGTTTCTTCTTCTACATGCATAAGTTTAGTCATCTAGTTCAAATGATATTCAGCTTTATTGTCAATGCACAAATTAAATACCAGTAGTCTAAAACAAAATGCAGTTTTACCCAGTGGTGCAAATAACTGACATGTCCAAAAGGGCCTTCATGAAATGCGTTGCTAGACTGTTCATACACATTTTAACGGGCCAAGTTGAAGAGCTACCGTCCGTTATTGTTCGTGCAAATAATAGGCTGATTCATGTTCTCTTGCATTTTGAGAACTATGAGGTTCCAACCAAGCTAAATCTTTTAAGAAATCGAAAAAGAAATCGCCGGCAGATCAGAGTTCAACCAGCCTAGTCCATGGTAGGCGCTCGATAGAAATATTGTTTAATGACTTCCGGTTTGGGCCATGCTGGAGTAAGAAGCAAGAGAGACGAGCTCCGGCCTAACTTGCCTATAATTTTCCTTTAAAGTGTTTTTAACGCCGTATAACTATAATAAAACTACTGTTATAACGTCTTATATTAGCCACGAACATATAATGAGCACCTCTAGACACAGTCGACCTCAGCTGCACCGACAACGCGGAACACCATTGCTAGCAAGCTAGCTACTATGGCCTCCCCAGCTAACGAATGCTCCTCTAGGAATGGCGATGGACCAGTTGGTGGAAGAGCTGTCAAAGCAACGTGCCAGTTTAAGAGAGGATATTTCCATCCTCATTCAGGAATCTGTTGGCCCTTTGCAAACTTCTATGAACGCTGTAAAAGAGACTGTAGATAACTTTCAAACCCGCTTGACTGCAACGGAATCCCTAGCAGGGGAGAATTTTGAAAAGTTATTCGCAGCAGATGCAGCAATCAAATCTTTGCAAACACAGAATACACAGCTCCTGGATCGCATCGAGGATTTAGAAAACCGCTCTCGCAGATCTAATTTGAGAATTGTGAATGTTCCTGAAGACAGTGAAGAGGGCGAGGATCCTGTGGTGTTTATGTCAAACTTGCTGATGGGCATTATGGGCAGTGAGGTTTTTGACTCGCATAGAGTGGGCAAAAAATAAAGGTCGCATAGAGTGGGCAAAAAATCTGAACATACTCGAAAGTCTCCTCGGCCGTTTGTGGTATGCTTCCAAAGATTCCAGGAAAAGGAGCGGGTACTGCGTTGGGCTAGACAACATGAGCTGAAATACAAGAATTCTACTCTGAGAATATATCCTGATTTCAGCGTTAGTCTGTCAAGGAGACGTGCGGAATTCAACAACATCAAGCAAGCACTTTACAAGAAGGGAATAAAATTCCAGTTACTTTATCCAGCCTGTCTGCGAGTCTCATTCGGAGGGAATTCGCTTAAATTCGACACACCAGAGGAATCAAAGGCGTTCTATGATCAACAGGTGATGGCTCAAGAGTAACCCGACGGATTGCTAGTGACTACTTTGGCTGGCGGCTAGTTCACCTCCGTTAATGTTATCAGACTGAACTTTGCTTGAGGAGAGATGATGTCCTCACCAACTGATAATAGCAGCATAAAAGGACTAACACGGGCATTTTGAGGTAAATCTGTACTGTTCCCAGCCTACTATGTGCATTTACTCTCAAACGCTAAATTGACTTTGTTTGGGTTCATTCTAAACTGACTCATGTGTGGAAGGTGGTGGCTACTAGCCATATATAATGTTAGCTTACACAATGTTAGTCACTGTTTAAAGTTGCATCTATCGTTGCTTAGGCTCATTGTCGGAATAGTCTGTCATAATGTGGCGAATGTTAGACGGCGATATTGATTATTTTAAAAAAGCTTCAAGTATAACTTTTAGATGGCCAAAGGCTCTCCCGTAGGTTAACGGCTTAGTTAAATAACGCACCTCCGGAAGATTCAAGATTTAGAGGGGGGCCAGCGGTTTGCCTATGTTCAGGAGGCAGACATTGGAGATTTGTGTGTTATGTTTAATTTTGGGATGGGTTTAATTATTGACATAACCATTTTTATGTATTCTATGTTAAAACGGGTTTTTATACTGCCAAAGGGTTTTTTGTGTTGTTCATTTTCTTTGATTATTATTTTGGAGCAGTTGTTGACATACGTTTACCTTTCTGCTATGGGGTGTAGCTACACTCCACCTCATTCCCCTCCTTTAATGGCGCATGGCTGATAGCACAAATAATAGTAGAGCAGAAGTAGGCGCGCCATCCACCCGATTCATAAGCTGGAATGTTAAGGGCATGAATGGGCCGATTAAGAGGTCACGAATATTTTCCCACTTGAAGAAATTAAATGTGGAACTAGCGTTTTTACAAGAAACTCACTTGACCGTAGCAGATCAAGTTAGGCTCAGGGAAACTGGGTTGGACAGACCTTCCACTCTGCCTTTAACGCTAAGGCACGGGGAGCGGCAATATTGATCCATAAAAAAATATTATTTACGCCTTCAAAAACTATCTCTGATCCTCAAGGACGGTTTATAATAGTGACAGTTTCCCTCTTTAACACCCCTGTCGTACTTATAAGTGTATATGCCCCTAACTGGGATGATGTTGGCTTCATTAATAAACTCACCTCCCTGATTCCAAATCTAAATTCTCATAGGCTCATTCTTGCTGGGGATCTGAATACAGTGACTGACCCAGCTATAGATCGCTCCAATCCTAAAACTTTAACACGTTCCAAAATGTCCAAAGCTCTCTGTGATTTCATGGATCAGACTGGCTGTGTTGACCCATGGAGGTTTTTCTATCCACACAGAAAAGAATTCTCTTTCTTTTCACACGTTCATCATACATACAGTAGAATAGATTATTTTTTTATTGATAAAATACTCCTTCCCACAGTGAAGAAAGTAGAGTACACTGCCATAGTGGAATCAGACCATGCACCAGTGATTCTTGATCTTGTTTTCTCTCAAAATCTAACGCAGCGCAATACCTGGAGACTGAACACAGCCCTATTGGCAGACAAACAGTTCTGTGAATTCATATCTAAAGCAATTGATGAGTTTTTGTTATTCAACAGATCAGACGTAATATCACCATCTACTTTATGAGAGACATTGAAAGTTGTTATTAGGGGAGAAATTATGTCATACTCCATATCACGTAATAAGGCAAGAAAACAGAGGGAGCAAGAACTAATTAACTCAATAAGAAACATAGACCGCCAGTATTGCACAGCCCCAACTCCAGAGCTATATAAAGACAGAATCACTCTGAAAACTCAGTATGATTTATTAACGACGCAAAAAACTGAGAGGCACCTCCTGTGGTCAAGAGGACACTACTATGAGCATGGAGACAAAGCAGGTCGCTTTTTAGCTTACCAGCTGAAATGCAGATCAGCGTCTCGTATGATCCCACAGATTGTCAGTGATTCACAGTTGACAATAGATCCAGTTGAAATAAACAATACTTTTAAAGCATTTTACTCAGACTTGTATACATCTGAATTTCCTCATGATACATCAAACATGTTACAGTTTTTAAACAATTTGGATATCCCTAAGATTGATTCGGCTGTTAGGACTGAATTGGACAAACCTTTGCAACTACAAGAGATCTCTGATTCTATCCAGAAAATGCAAAGTGGTAAAACCCCAGGGCCAGACGGCTATCCTGTGGAGTTTTACAAGAAATTTTCATCTCAGCTAGCTCCCATTCTTCTTGAAATGTTTAACCACTCATTGAGTCATTCAAAACTACCACAGAGCCCAACAGAGGCATCTATTTCACTTCTATTGAAACCTGATAAGGACCCGCTTAAGTGTGGGTCATATCGGCCAATTTCACTTCTAAACACAGATGTAAAGATATTAGCCAAGATCCTTGCCTCAAGATTAGATACTGTAATGCCCCAAATAATTTCAATGGACCAAACTGGATTTATGAAGGACCGTCACTCTTTCACAAATATTCGTAAACTGTTGAATGTTGTGCACTCTCCAGCATCCAGGGGTATTCCAGAAGTGGTGTCTCCCTTGATGCGGAGAAGGCATTTGACAGAATCGAGTGGGGTTATCTGTTTGCCGTATTAGAAAGTTATCTCTTATGTCCGCCTGCTATATACTTCCCCAAAAGCATCAGTAATAACTAACAAATTGGCTTCCCAACTTTTTCCTCTGTCAAGGGGTACCCGACAGGGATGTCCCCTCAGTCCTCTTTTGTTTGCGTTAGCTATAGAACCCCTGTCAATTAAGTTGAGAACATCACACGGCATACATGGGATTCACAGGATGGGAGTTGAACATAGGATTTCTCTATATGCTGACGATTTATTGCTCTATATATCAGATCCAGTGTCATGTGTCCCTGATGTTGTGGAAATGTTACATGTATTTGGGCTTTTCTCTGGCTACAAATTGAACATGTCCAAAAGTGAATGCTTTCCAATCAATAATTCAGCTCTTCAGATTTCGGATACTGCATTCCCTTTCCGCATTTCCAAGTCTGGCTTTAGATACTTAGGCATACAGGTCACCCGTAACTTCTCTGATCTTTATGAAGAGAATTTCAAACCCCTCATGAGAAAGCTAGAATCAGATCTTCAGAGATGGTCAGCCCTATACTTATCTCTCACAGGTAGAGTTAATTGTATAAAAATGAATTTTTTACCTAGATTTTTGTATTTGTTTCAATGTCTCCCAGTATTTTTGTCCAAATCATTTTTTCAGTCTTTGAATAAGTTAATCTTTTCTTTTCTGTGGGATGGTAAAACTCCTAGAATCCGGAGGGAGTTTCTAGAGAGACCCAAGAGCCAAGGCGGCCTAGCACTTCCCAATTTAAGGAATTATTATTGGGCGTCAAATATACAAAAAGTTATTTACTGGTTTCATTCTCCAGAATTGGAATGGTGCCAAGTTGAAGCAAACTCCTGCTTATCAACATCTCCCTCTGCTTTGGCTACAGCAAAATTACCTTTCTCACCATCACAGTATACATAGCCTCGTAGTACATTCTACTCTCAAAATGTGGGCGCAATTTAGACAACATTTCAAACTTCTTGATTTTTCTATGTGTAGCCCTATTTCCAATAACCACCTCTTTCCCGCAGCCAGAATGGATCATACATTTACACAGTGGCAAAGAGTGGGTCTTATTAGATGTAGTGACTTTTATATAGATGGCCTTTTTGGCAGCTTTAATAACCTTACAAAGAAATGTAAACGGTCAGATTTATTTAGATATTTTCAGGTCCGTCACTTTATCCAAACATGGAGTGTGGACCTTTCCAGCCTTACCAGCAAACTCAGAGTTGGACAACATCTTACAGATTCCTGTGCAGAGTAAAGGCCAGATTTCAATTATATCCAACACAATACTTTCTTTTCAAAAGGTGTCATTAGATAAAATCAGGACTGATTGGGCTGAAGAACTTGGGATGGAGATATCTGATGCAGCTTGGGACTGTGCTCAGAGTAGAGTTAATGGAACATCCTCCTGTGCCCGCCTCAACCTGATACAGTTTAAAGTTATTACACCAAATTAAAGCTGTCCAAAATCTATCCAGACATTGGTGACCGCTGTAATTCTACTTCAGCAGACATGGCTCATATGTTTTGGACTTGTCCAAAGTTAAGAGACTTTTTGGTCATCTGTTTGCAGAACTTTAAATGAAGCGTTTGACACCGATGTGAAGCCAAATGCAGAAATGGCCATTTTTGGTGTACTAGTGAGTGAAGTCTTAATGACTACTAATAAGAAAAACGCGTTTGCCTTTGCCTCCCTTTTGGCTCGTAGAAGGATAGTCCTCGAGTGGAAATCTCATCAACCACCGAATGCATCAGTCTGGCTTAAGGACCTGATGCTATTCCTAAAATTAGAAAAAATTAAGTATTTCTCTAGAGGATCAACCAATACATTCCATAAAATATGGGATCCATTGTTGTCATACTTTGAGAGGCTTAACACTCTCCCCCCAGATGATCTAAGGCCCTGATAATGTAAGACCTTGCCCAATATGCACAATTGTGTGTTGTCTGATATATGATGTGCCCTCTACACGGAGTGGGAATTACTCCCCCCCTCAACCTCCTCCTCCCCCCCTTCCCCTTTTTTTTTTTTTTTTTTTTAAATGGCAGTATATGGGTGGTGTGGGTGGGATGGGTTTGATTCAAAATAAGAAAACAGAAATCAAGAAGAGACTGTACCTGAATGTATGGATCTGTTTTGTCTTACCTTTCTTGAATAAAAACATGGTATAAAAAAAAAAGAAATATTGTTTAATTTTGCGGTTGAGATATCCACACACTGCCCCCCCCCCCTGCGACGTGTTCGCCCCCAGGTTTCAGAGCTATTCTAAATGCAAAAATGCATAAAGGAGTTATGACAAAACCGTGACTGTTAACCAGGGTTGGCAATTCTGCTTCCTGTTTGCTACCTCAATTGAAATGCAATGAAATGAAATGAAATGCAGGGGGGGGGCCTCAGCATATGATATTTGTTTTGTTTTGTTTAGCCAAGGTGGAGAATATTGGTTCAAACATTTTTTTTCTTCTTTTCCTCCCCTCTCCACCCCCCCCCCCCCTTTTCTCCTCCCTAAAAGCTTCCGCTGCATCGTTTATCCCTTCAAGGCTAAGCTTACCCTGCTTGTTGCCAAGGCTACTATCGGTTTGATATGGTTACTGGCCCTGGCCATCATGTTCCCCTCGGCAGTGATGCTGACTGTTGAGCAAGAGAAAGATAGCATGGTTCTCTGGCACAATCGCACCTACCCGCTGTACTACTGCTACGAGACCTGGCCTGACCCGGAGATGAGAAAGGTCTACACCACTGTATTGTTCACCCACATCTACCTGGTGCCTCTCACACTTCTCGTCCTGCTGTACGGGCGAATTGGGGCCAAGCTTTTCCGCAGACACGCGTTGGCCAACGTGGAGCACCCGTGCGCAAACCCGCCAGTCAAGTCCCCCAAAACACAGCGTCACGCGCGGGTCATCAAGATGCTGGCGGTGGTGACCTTGCTGTTCATGCTGTCCTGGCTTCCGCTCTGGACCCTGCTGATGCTGACTGACTACGCGCGGCTGGAGGGCGACAAGCTTGACCTCCTCACCGGATACATCTTCCCCTTCTCCCACTGGCTGGCCTTCTCCAACTCCAGCGTGAATCCCATTATCTACGGCTACTTCAATGAGAACTTCAAGAAGGGCTTTCAGGACGCCTGTCAGACTCAGTCCTGCTGCTTCAGCGTGCCTGGGGGGCCAGTGGATAAGAGGAGGGGCCGGCAAAACTGGGCTCGGGGTCCCAGGGAAGTGGTTCTGGCCACCAACCTGGGGGTGCGGAACCGGGTGCACACTGACAGCGACCTGGTGGGGTCTGTGCATTTGGAGATGGAGAACCGGACAGAGGGGCTGGTTGTGGAATGCAGGAACTCTGGGAAAGAGAGTTCAGGAAGCAGTCGCGGATTGAAGAGCACAGACCTTGACAAGCATGATGCAGAGATTATCTCTCCAAAACGAGCTGTGTGCTGCCAGGCCTGGGAGCTGTGAAAGGCATTTCAATTGAGTGAACTCAGGTGAATCTGAAGAAGAAACAGGCTTTAAAAAAAAAGCTATTGAAAAGGTGTCAATTTGGCAGAGCATCAAACATCATATGGTGATAGAATAGCTTGGGCTCTGGGGAAAAAAATCTGAACAAAAAAGTAGGCTAGAGTAAAAAAAAATACGGTAACACTTTACTTGACGGCTGAGTTCATAACACATTCATAGCAGCTGTCATAAACGGCACATAAAGCATTCATGAGACATGACTCAACATTCATACCAAGCCTTTCATGAATGTGGAAGACAGAACAACAACAACAACAACAATAAAAGTCCAACAATCGCAAAGCAGCATTGCCGTTTTTGTTCCAAACCTCTTACCTGATCACGTCACATCTGAGTCAATGGGCTACTCCAGTGCCAAAAAGACAGAACATGGTCAAGAAAATATTTTTTGTTTCATAAAAATTTATTTGTTTTATGATGTAACCTTTGCAGATGATTTCTCATCTTTTGCTACTGGGAATGTCCAACCACTCCAGGTTACACAAATACGGGTCAGCTGAATGTAGGCTATTTTACCTCCCAGTGTTAAACTCAGTGATTACGAATACTTCACAACTTGTATAGTAAAGTGACAATCGATGTAGACTTCATAAGATATTCATGAAATATTTACAAAGGCTGGAGAGAAAAACAGCAATGCGTTTCATTTTTCCAGCTCGCAAGCCAACGTAGAGTTGCTAGACTTCCCTGGCAGCAAATTACATTGATTTCTAGGCTAACTTTTCCCTAGACCTTCCCATAAATGCATATGCACAAGTAAGAAAAACACAACTTGCCATTTGGCGCTCCTGTTGCAGGCCTTCATGTGCAGTCTGTTCATATATACAATGTCATTAAGTGCATAGAGCAAAGAAATAATTCCTGAAACAGATGCTAAAATGTTAGTACGTCTGCCTGCCAATGTGTAGCAATGTGTCTTTGCTGAACAGCTGAGCATTCACACTCAGAATTTTCCATTACGTATACCATTAATAACAACAACAAAAAACGTTCATCCTGAATATCAGTAGGTTGCACCTGTGGGTGTATTAAATAGTTGGCTGGGCCATCATGTTGAAGACATTCAGATTTCAGAGGGGATAATAAAGTGATTCAGAATGGGAAATGCTACTGTGTCAAATGGAGAAACTGGTTGCTTGGTAATAAAAGTTTGTTATACTGTATATGTTATTCAGGGTGAAAATGTCAGGAAGACATTTGGATTGCAAAGGGGGAAATAAAGTGATTTCAGAGGGGTAAATAACTATAACAGGCTATAACTAGGGCTATAACTATAACATATAACTGTCGTTAAATGAAGAAAGGAAATATTATCTCTGTTCAAAGAGATGTCTTGAATTATTACATTTTTGTAACAAAGGGTGAAAATGACAGAAATTCAAGGAACAGTCTGTGGATGTGATGTCAATACATTAACAGGGTAAACAGTAGGCCTACCTGTAGATTATGCTCTGTGGTTTTGAGGCCTGTCTCATGTAGTGAGTATATGCGAATGAGTGTGATTTTACAATGGTATTCTTGTTAAATCTGAGCATTTCGTAAAAAGTATACATAAACATCAATATGAGCTTCATATACTTCACATTTATTTACAAGGTTTTGGAAAATATGCATGTACTGAATATAGAAGTATTAGTTGCAGGCAAGCATACTATTAAATACAATACTGAATGTAGAATACATTAAATTACAGGGCGTACAATATACCTGTAATCGCTTGGACCAGCAATCATCGGGGTCCAAGCAGGTGTTATTAACTGCCTAAATGTGGCAAAAGGTTGAACTTAAGTTCAACAGATGAAAGAGGACATTTTTGTAAATATTACTGAAAGATTGAAAGACAGAATACATTTCGAAGATAGACCAAACCCTGCCAGGTTAAAATAAAATAAATATTGTAACTTATAGCAATTTCATATAGCTGAAAGATTGGGCATTCAGTGAGAAAACATAGCCAAGTATAAGCATACCAAATATAAAAAACATTGTGTCCTTGAGAAATGGAAAACCAACCAAACATTTTTTTTTTTAAAAGTAGAAGGGAAAAAAAATAAGACAACCTATGAATTGTCCTGGTATCCTAATGTTTCAGTGTGTTGAATAGTAATTGTGAAGCTGGTCATGTGATTTTGCAATATTGTCCCTGGAGTTTTCTTGCCTTGCTGGTGATGTGACATAGTGTTTTGTATGCTTTTGTGTTGGTTAAGCTGAGTTTTACAGTTCAAAATGTGCAATGATTTGTCTTTGTCTGTCTTTGTCTAAAATGGATTTTACGCATTGCGAATGGAATGCTTCAGTTACATGCCTAGTGTAGCTTCCCTGTCTAAAGCCAAACGTTAGTGCCAGTCCTGACTTGGCAATCCCTCCAACAAAACTTCTGATGCAAATAACAACCAGTACTAAAACAAATGCCGGTAGTTCTTAAAAGGTGCTGGAGGCGTGACAAAAATGTTTTAGCTTAGAAACCGCGCAACATCGCTTAAAGCATGTTTAAAAAAAGAAAATGAAGACGCTTACCACATATCAAGGGGCAGAGGACAGAAGGCGTGGGAGGCATGGGAGACCGCTCAAATGGTGATAATTAACCCTTAAAGGTGTAGGTTTTTGAACATTCTAAGTTCCGCAACAATTGAAGGTTCTAAAATTCTATGTTGAATTCAATGAACCCAGATATTCTTTAGAATGTTCATTTCTCAACATTCCGGTACTCCTTTAAGGGTTAAACCGCATCAGTGTTCCATTTCAGGCTAATTAGCCCTGTTCTAGCTAGCTACCATAGGCTACATAGTAATACCTGATAGCAGTAGATAAGACTGTGTCACTAAACCACATACTTGGAACATTGGCTCACTGTAGAGAACCTTACAGAAGTTCAGTGGGTGAGGCAACCACATTTCAGAGCACAGCTCTTTAAAAGGATGGGAAGAGCACTCATCTAGGGAGTTATCATCAGATGACACACACACACACACACACACACACACACATACACACAGAGAGAGAGAGAGTTCTTACACATATACAATTCCTCTGCTGGTAATGACTGTCTGCTGGGTGATGATGGCATTTCAAGGGTATCTGCTCTCAGCTATATGAAACACTGAGTCAGTTGATCAAGGACTCCTTCTAAATCACAAAATATCACACTCAGTGTTCCTCATTTACAAAACAAACATACACCGACACACACCAGACGTAGGGCCATTTATATGCAAGGTTAGGCATTTATCAACTGAATCTGACTCAAACTCTACGTTTTCAAGTCGGAATGGTCTGACGGGTGCAGTATAGTAAATCGATGGAGGAAAGTTGGAGAGTTATTTTCATGGAGTAAAGTCCATTGGACCAAAGAGTTTTCCTGTATATTTGTATCTGTATTGTGGGCTGTTATGTCAACCGATTTGATGGCTTGGGATATCCATCATGTGAAAAGAATTGCATTGTTGATGAAAATGATTTTTTTTTTTTTAAACTTAAAGGAAAATTCCGGTATTTAACACTTTGAGTCCCTTTTCTGGTTCGTTTTGGATGAACTAGAGTGGTGGACACTAAAATTTTGACGATTGGTCCTGTCTCTACCTTTCTGACTCGTTTTGAATCGCCTTTGACTACTCAGAGTGGCTGCCAACAGGCATACTGTAGGCTACTCAAACATGTCCTAAAACAACCCTTAACGTTCGTTTTCAAAACTGTGCAACTCACTGAGTGCTAAATACCGGAATTTTCCTTTAAGAGTCCTGAATCATGTGTGTTGTTTTCTTGTGCACAAATTATTATAGGCTACTTTATATCTCCAGTGTTTTATGGACATACAGTATCTGTGTTTTTTTTTTCAGGGACAAATTGCATGTGTCATATAGTTTTTTTTAATTAGTGTATTTGGTAGTAGCACATGATGCATTCTGTCTGCAAAATACAGGGACAAATTACATGCGTCATATAGTTTTTTTAATTAGTGGATTTGGTAGTAGCACATGATGCATTCTGTCTGCAAAATACAGGGACAAATTACATGTGTCATATAGTTTTTTAATGAGTGCATTAGTAGCACATGATGCATTCTGTCTGCAAAATAAAGTCTGTTATACTTAATTTCCCATACCTTCCCAAATTTCTTTGATGCCACTTTTCTGACTGCCAAACTAACTGGTTCAGCTGAAGTTGCAACATAACCCTGAGCTCAGAACATTTTGTCTTTTGGATGCATTATGAACTTTCATGTTGTACATTCTAGTGCCAAGGCCTCCAAAATGAGGATATTTGGGGCCGTGATATTTATTTTAGGTTTGTTTTCAGTCACCACATTTACCAACACCTGCTCATTCTTACGCTGGAATTTAAGGGCTATGAACGCTTCATAAGTTAGGCCTACACGCGAACCCTACAACCCAAAGCCACACTGCACTCTCTGAAGCCTGGCAAGGGTTAGAGTGGTGTATTAGTGGTGCCCTTTTAATGTTGAATGCCTTGCCATGGCGTTTATGATCTCCGACGGGTAGCTTTCTAAAACTCCACAGTCTGTACCCCACAGTAGTTCCCAAAAGAGACAGAATAAACTTCCTAACTCCAAAATGTTCTTAATTACATGTCATGATTAAATCTATGCACTATGTGCAGAAATTACAATGTTAAAAAATTAGACATCAAGCAGACACTTGAAGAAATTAAAATATTAGAGAATAGACACAGTATAACAGATAGTAAGAAGGACAGGTTGGAGTTGAAAGAGAAACGAGTAAAATTAGACAAATTACATATGCTTGAGATAGAGAAGTTAATGCAGTTTACACAACAAGAAAGATGGGCCAAAGTCTCTGAAAATTTTAGCTTATAAACTGAAGAAAAAGCAGAAGAGGGCACATATAACACAACTAAATACAGATCAAACTGGAATGGGAATGGATAAGGAAGAGATTGCAGAAGAATTTACTAAGTATTATGAAAAACTGTATAAATCAGAGAAAAATGGAGACAAAGAATTTACGCAGACTTATTTAAAGAATCTTGAAATACCAAAAGTAACACAAGTAAATAATGTTAATTAATAAAGCCAATTACAATTGAAGAGATAAATGAGCAAATGCAAAGTTTAAAACCAGGAAAGTCTCCAGGAGATAATGGTTTTACAAACGAGTTTTATAAAGCCTTTTTATGCATTGGCTACTGAAAAATGGGCACAAACTTGGACATCATCCATCATCACCTTGATACCTAAAGAAGGGAAAGACCTCACAAAATGTGCATCCTATAGGCCGATATCATTATTAAATACAGACCATAAAATAATAAAAAAAATGTAGCTAATAGGTTAAAACACATTATTGCAGACATAACTAGACGTACCGCAGAACGGTACAAAATATGACCGCCGCCCAGTCCAGCACATGTTTTCCACAAAAATAAGTCACGCTGAAAGGCATATATGATTCTAACTGTCTCACTGAATTGCATTATGCACACTCAATTCTCACTGGTATCTGCTAGACAACATGTACCAAAACATGATTAGTTCATAGATTTCACATGTAATATACATTTTATACAACCCCACCCCCATCTTGCCTGTTCATAATTCTGAGAAATTCTTGAATTGTGTGCATGTGTGTGTGTACATGTTTATGTTTATGTGTGTGTGGGTGTGTGGGTGGGTGTGTGTGCGTGCATGTGCATGTGCTTGTGTGTTTGCCTGTTTATGTGCCTTTGTGTGTGCATGTGCATGCATGCGTATATATGTCTACTGTGTGAGTATGTGTCATACGTAGGATTACTGTGAATGTATGTGTGTGCGTGTGTATCTGTTTATGCACATGTGTGCATATGGAATGGGTTTACATGACCCCTGGAGGCAAACATACGCAAAACAATTGGTCATCCTAGGCCCTACGGTTCTCAAGATATTCACAGAAAACTGTGTCTGCCCTACCCTCCTTTCAGGGGGTCCAGTCCAGCGGGGGGGCTACAGATCAAAACGAAAAGCGATGGTTCCATGCTATCTATGTGGGGTTACATGCCCACCAAGTTTCGTGTACCCCGGTCTTTCAGTGTCCCGGGAATCCTTGTTGGTGTACGGTCACTAAATGTACACATAAATTATTTTATTGTAAGGCCCCCCATGAACGAAAGTCCACGAAACTTGGCATGCATTCGGAGGGTGTCATAATGATCCTACACTTTCCATTTCGTGCAGTTTTGACCATGTCAGCCAGAGATATTGTGATGAAAACACCTAATGTTTTGCATTTTAATTTTTAACTAGGTGGCGCTATACATGAAATAAGTGGTAATGGGATAGGTTGACATGCACCCTTAAGACCAACATACAATAAAAAGGTGGACCTCCTAGGCCCTACGGTTCTCGAGATATTCACAGAAAACTGTGTCTGCCCTACCCTCCTTTCGGGGGGTCCAGTCCAGCGGGGGGGCTACAGATCAAAACGAAAAAAGGAGGTTCCATGCTATCCATGTGGGGTTACATGCCCACCAAGTGTCGTGTACCCCGGTCTTACAGTGTCCCGGGAATCCTTGACGAAAATTTGGACATGCAAAAAAAAAGAAATCTGACTAAACCTATATGACCGCCGCGAAGCAACTTTTCATAGTTGAAAAAATGATAATAAAAACTATAGAAACTGTTCAGAAATACCGAATAAAACTTATCCAGAACACATACTGAACAAAAATAACTACTTTGAAAATACATATTTATAATATGTATAATAGACCTGCATCTACAATGACACGCATACATATTGACACACTACTATGACACTCATACATACTGACACTCTACTATGACACTCATACAGGCTCACACTCATGCACACATGCATACACTCATATACAGTACATACACATGAACACATGTAAGCCAATTTATTTATGTTTTTTTATCATTATTATTATTATTATTATTTAGTTTTTTTCCTTGTCCCTATCTATTTGTATTTATGTATCTATCTCTCTCTCTGTCATTTGTTGTGGTTGCTTTGCTTTTGTTGTGATGTTCCTTCTGTTTTGTTTTTGTTTTGTTTTTTCTGTCAATGTAATGTTCTTTGTGTTTTGTTTCTGTTGGTGATTGTCTCTTTGAAGGGCAAAATGTAAAAATGTTAAATAGTAGTGCAGTAGAAGAAGACCTTTCATAATGATTGGATTGTAAATAAAAGCACTATATTTAAACTAGAGAATGTAATTCCAGGGAATTACGAGTGCATGAAAATGACGCTAGGACAGACATGGTGGTTGCACAGCTTAATAAAAGTTGATCGTTTAAAAGTAGACAGTTTAAAAGTTGAATGTAGATTGGGAGTTGATCACACTAGTTGACTGAAAAGCCCAGGCTGCCAAACAGTTGTGGGCAGAGGACACAATTGGCGGGAGTCATAGCTGATGATGACAGGCTTGGATTGGCTGAACAGTTAAATAGTTGGATAGTTTAAATGGTTCAAATATTTCATAGGGAATTATTGTAGTGAGGACTTTTTATTTTGAAACGGCTTTGGGCAGAGGAAACAGTTGACGGGAGTCATAGTTGATGACAACTGACTGTTGCTAGAGTAGTTATGGTGGTTGCTATGCAGGTTGCTAGGTTAATGATGTTGGTTGCTAGGTTTTAATGGAATGTGGTTGCTAGGCTGTTGCTAGGGTACTTGAAGTCATTGTTAGGTTGTTGCTAGGGTGTCCATGGTGGCTACTATCAGAAATAAAGGAGTTACTACAGTGGTTTGCTAGTATAATCATCTTGGTTGCTATGGAAACTGACCTAGATGCTTAATTTCAATGGTTGCTAAATTGGTTGCTAGGTAGGTGGTGGTTTAATATAGTAGGCTAGAGGCTTAGTTGATGATAACTGACAGTTGGAATAGTTGAACAGTTAAATAGTTGGATAGTTTAAATGGTTAAATTGTTTAATATAGAATTATTGTAGTGAGGACTTTTATTTTGAAACACTTGTGGGCAGAGGAAGCTGTTGAACAGGATCTGTAGTCTTAATAGAGCTATATTCACCATATTCACACGGCGGCCATCTTGTTTTGACGTCATGCTCAGGGTGGGAAGTTCGAGTTCTGTACAGTTGTGTATGGATGTTGTGGATTGTATCAGTCACGAATATGTCTGCTGTGTGCCTGGGTGTAATTCCTACTACAAAAGACGGGAAAAAGACAAAACACGTTCGTTCCACCGGTTCCTGACAGACACCAGATTGAAGAGAGAGTGGATTTCAAAAATTAGAAGAGACATCGGTAAATTTTTCCAGGTAAGTGCAAAATTATCTAGCTAGCCAACCGGTTAGCTTAACCTCAGGCTAATGTTAGTTATAAAGATAGCCATTGTGTAACGTTATCATACTACTTGTATCAGAGCCCGTCTACGGAGAGCCTTGCCACTCCGTATTAAGTCCCATTGTACCGAATTTTGGATGCAGTTCCACCAGAGTTCCACTGGGGGCGATCGCCATGAGTGCAGAATGAATGGGAGTCAATGGAGCTAGACAGCTAAATTGGTCTCTTTCACCTGATTGTCGTTGACAAATCTCAGATTTGATTGTAGTTTGTATAACTTCAACATGGGTTATAGGTCAAAAGTTGAATGAACGAGTACTTATGTCCTTTTGATTTCTTACAGGTTGGGTCGTTGTTGCACATAACACGCTAGCATTGTGCTAATGAATGACGTCATTGACACATTTGAAAGGCTTTTTAGAGCAATTAAGTGACTTTAAAAAATATAATACTCAACCAAGTGTATTTTCTTTGCCTCCCCTTTCAAATGCAATACTCAAATTACTTGAAAAAATATTATATCCCAAGAAAAGTGGATTTTGAGGGGTACAGCTCCATAGACCTCCATGCATTCTGCACTCGTGGACGAGCGCCCTCATGTGGAACCACAGAAGGAACTGCAACCAGTTCAGAAACCGGAAGTTTTCCGAGAGTGGCAGTTCTCCCCTTATTAGACATTCTCTGATTGTATACTTAAAGGTCCAGTATGTAGGAAATAATGGAAAATAAACTGTAACCATTCCAAAAATGATCACCATATGTTGTCAGAGAGTGAGGAAACACAATGAATTGAAGTAATGGCTTATTTGACAACATTACTCTAACCCGTGAAACCCCGTAAAACCCATGAAAA
Source organism: Alosa sapidissima (assembly GCF_018492685.1). Taxonomy (NCBI): domain Eukaryota; kingdom Metazoa; phylum Chordata; class Actinopteri; order Clupeiformes; family Clupeidae; genus Alosa; species Alosa sapidissima. Next base: position 21,529,445 of record NC_055979.1, on the reverse strand, counting down.
AAAATCAGTTACGGGGCGGAATCTCTTGGAATTTTCGTTTATGTTTTGAACGATTCATTCTAGAATAGCGTATTAATAATGGGCTAGCGCGTCCTCCTATTTGGGTTGCCAAATTAGCAAAGGCCAACTGTCAACAGCTGTCAGTTGTAGTCATGAACCCCTACAAGAGGCAGGCAAATTTCCAAAATTAAAACAAGAAACAAATTAAGTGGACATCGGAGGAGCTTCCTGAGATGGTGACGTCTTCGTCAAATGAAGAATATCAAGTCTGACGCAGAGCTGGCCATATTTCTCCACAACAGGTAGCCTATGCTAAACTTCATCTGCATCGCTAACTTCAGCTACATATGTTACGTTGGTTAGAGAGGTATTTTTTGTTTTCACTGTTTCCGTAATGTGTAGCTGGGTCATGGTTGGAGAAACGTTAAAGCAGCTGCAGGTCAACTAACGTTAGCTAAGTCTTCATTGCATCTGGCAACCCAGAAGAGGCTCGCGTCTGGTAGTCTTGAGAACGTTCACCAGTGTTTTGATTTTGGCCAACAGAACGTTCAGTAACAATCCTACAAATCGCACCTTTAAAGCCCGAGACAGACAGTTGCTGGAGGTGATCGGAACACTTGGCATAGAATTCTAAGTGCCCTACTGTGATGTCATAATCGCCAATGTTAAGTCTATGGGGAAATGTTTGTAGTTTTTAATTCATAGTTTAAAAAGTATAAAAGTTACAAAGTTGAAAAATACATAGCCAAAGTCACATAACATGAAGTTTCTATGTTAAACGGTTGAAGCCGCATTAAACGCACAAAAAGCGTCAGCGGAATAATAATAACATATAATAAGAATAAATCGGATAACAGTAGAGTGCATGTTCATGCACTCTAATAACTAGAGAATGTAATTCCAGGGAATTACGAGTGCATGAAAATGAAGCTAGGACAGACATAGCATAGCTTAATAAAAGTTGATAGTTTAGAAGTAGACAGTTTAAAAGTTGAATGAAGATAGTTTAACAGTTGTTAATAGACAGATAGTTTAATGAATGTTGAAAGTTTAAAAGTTGTTGACAGACTGAAAGTTTAATGCGTGTTGATAGACAAATAGTTTAAAGGTTTAGCAGTTTTACTAAAATGCTACTATAGTATGCTAACAATGCTAACATGCTAACTATGCTAACCATGTGACTCAGCTAACTTAGCTAATCATTTTTAGCAGTTATGCTAAAATGCTAACTATGTAAACGATGCTAATGATGCTAACTAGCTAGTGAGGACTTTTATTTTGAAACAGTTTAAGGCAGAGGATACAGTTGATGGGAGTCATAGTTGACAAACAGTTACAACAGTTGAACAGTTAAAAAGTTGGATAGTTTAAAGGGACTTTTATTTTGAAACAGTTTTGGCCACAGGAAGCAGTTGAACAGGATCTGTAGTCTTAATACAGCCATATTGTATGCTTAAAGCCAGAGACAGTTGCTCCAGGTGGCCTGAACACCTGGCATAGGATTCTAATTACAGTGCATGAAAATGCACTGTACTGTTCTTCCTAGGCTTCTTCTTCTTCTTCTTCGTCTTCTTCTAACACAGTTAATGCAGCTTCAACCGTTTAACGTAGAAACTTCATTCAAACTATGTTGCGTAGGTCTTACTTAGGACATGTGGGCTTTGTATTTTTCAGCTTTGTAACTTTTATACTTTTTAAACTATTAATTGAAAACTACTCAAAATTTCCCCATAGACTTAACATGGGCTGATGACATCACAATGGACTAATTAACTAGATTTGCACCTGTATTAACTTCCAGCTGCTCATCTAGGCCCCATCAAAGAATCAGTTCAACTGATTGCACCTGTATCAACTGCTTTTTGTTGAACTAGGCCAACTCTCTCTGTGTCTCTCCATTCTACAAAGATATAAGGCACATTTCATCCAACTTTCTATCCATTCATCCTCTTCAAACCATTCACTCATCCACCCATTAAACTATCCATCAACATCCATTAAACAATCTGCCTATCAACATCCATTCAACTTTCTGTCTATCAACATCCATTACACTATCTACATTTTTTTAAACTATATACTCTGTCTCAGGCTTTAAGCATACAATATGGCTCTATTAAGACTGCCGTTAAGCAATTAGAATCCTAGGCCAGGTGGCCAGGCTATATTAAACCTCATCTACGTAGTTCAGTCATTCCAACTATATTAAACCTCATCTACCTAGCAAATAATTTAACCTTTTACACTATCCACCTATTTAACTGATCTGTTCAGTCATTCCAACTATATTAAACCTCATCTACCTAGTTCAGTCATTTCAACTCTATTAAACCTCATCATGTTGGTTGCCAATTAGCACATCATCTGTTTTAACAATATATTTCACACCATATGTTTTGCATTTTCATGCACTAGTAATTCCCTGGAATTCAAACTATGTTGCGTAGGTCTTACTTAGGACATGGGGGCTTTGTATTTTTCATCTTTGTAACTTTTATACTTTTTAAACTATTAATTATTAACTTTTATAAAATCCCCATAGACTTAACATTAGGCTGATGACATCACAATGGACTAATTCACTTGATTTCCACCTGTATCAACTTCCAGCTGCTCATCTAGGCCCCATCAAAGAATCAGTTCAACTGATTGCACCTGTATCAACTGCTTTCTGTTGAACTAGGCCAACTCTCTCTGTGTCTCTCCATTCTACAAAGATATAAGGCACATTTCATCCAACTTTCTATCCATTCATCCTCTTCAAACCATTCACTCATCCACCCATTAAACTATCCATCAACATCCATTCAACTTTCTGTCTATCAACATCCATTACACTATCTACATTTTTTTAAACTATATACTCTGTCTCAGGCTTTAAGCATACAATATGGCTCTATTAAGACGGCCATTAAGCAATTAGAATCCTAGGCCAGGTGGCCAGGCTATATTAAACCTCATCTACCTAGTTCAGTCATTCCAACTATTGAACCTCATCTACCTAGCAAATAATTTAACCTTTTAAACTATCCACCTATTTAACTGTTCAGTCATTCCAACTATATTAAACCTTATCTACCTAGTTCAGTCATTCCAACTATATTAAACCTCATCTACCTAGCAAATAATTTAACCTTTTACACTATCCACCTATTTAACTGTTCAGTCATTCCAACTATATTAAACCTCATCTACGTAGTTCAGTCATTCCAACTATATTAAATCTCATCTACCTAGCAAATAATTTAACCATTTAAACTATCCACCTATTTAACTGTCCAGTCATTCCAACTATATTAAACCTCGTCTACCTAGCAAATAATTTAACCTTTTAAACTATCCACCTATCTGTTCAGTCATTCCAACTATATTAAACCTCATCTACCTAGTTCAGTCATTTCAACTATATTAAACCTCATCATGTTGGTTGCCAATTAGCACATCATCTGTTTTAACAATATATTTCACACCATATGTTTTGCATTTTCATGCACTAGTAATTCCCTGGAATTGCGTTTTCTAGTTGCTATTGTGATGTCATAATCTAATGTTAAGTCAATGGGGACATTTTAGTAGTTTTTAATTAATAGTTTAAAAAGTATAAAAGTTAGAAAGTTGAAAAATACATAGCCAAAGTCACATAAGTAAGACCTACACAACGCAGTTTGAATGAAGTTTCGACGTTAAACAGTTGAAGCTGTATTAAACGCACAAAAAGCGTTAGAAGAAAAATAAGAAGAACTAGAAAAGCATTTCCTGAAGGAAATACAGTGCATGAAAATGCAAAAAATATGATGTAAAATATCATACAGAGTAAAAACAAACTATATTGGTTGCTAGGTAGATGAGGTTTAATATAGTTGGAATGACTGACCAGTTAAATAGGTGGATAGTTTATATGGTTAAATGATTTGCTTGGTAGATAAGGTTTAATATATTTGGAATGATTGAACGGTTAAATAGGTGTTTAATTTAAATGGTTAAATTATTTAGGTAGATAATTGACGATAACTGACAGTTGGAATGGCTCTAATGTTTGCTAGCAGTTATGCTAACAATGTTATCAAAGATAAAAATGTTAACCAAGTTACTTAACTTAGTTAACTTAGCTAATGTTTTCATTTTTAGTAGTTATGCTAACTAGCATGTTAGCAATGCTAACATGGTAACTATGCTAACCATGTGACTTAGCTAACCTAGCTAATCATTTTAGTAGCTATGCTAACTAGCATGTTAACAATGTTAATATGCTAACTATGCTAACCATGTGACTTAGCTAACTTAGCTAATCATTTTTAGTAGTTATACTAACTATGCTAACTAGCATGCTAGCAATGCTAACATGCTAACTATGTTAACCATGTGACTTAGCTAACCTAGCTAATAATTTTTAGTAGCTATGCTAACTAGCATGCTAACATGATAACTATGCTAACCATGTGACTTTTTTAGAAGTTTTGTTAAAAATGCTAACAATGTTAGCAATGCTAACAATGTTAACCATGCTAACTAGCTACAGTGGGTAGGAGTCATAGTTGATGACAAGTAACAGTTACAATGGCTGAACAGTTAAAAGGTTCAGTAGTTTAAAGGGTTAAATTGTTTAACAGTGAAATATTGTAGTGAGGACTTTTATTTTGAAACAGTTTTTGGCAGAGGAAGCAGTTGAACAGGATGTGTAGTCTTAATAGGGCCAGTTTGTATGCTTAAAGCCTGACACTGGCAGTTGATCCAGGTGGCCAGAACACCTGCCATAGGATTCTAATTGTTTAACGGCTCTATTGTGATGTCATCAGCCCATGTTAAGTCTATGGGGAAATTTTGATTAGTTTTTAATTAATAGTTTAATTTAAAATTTAAAAGTTTAACTATATAAGTTACAAAGCTGAAAAATACATAGGACCCATGTCCTAAGTAAGACCTACGTAACATAGTTTGAATGAAGTTTCTACGTTAAACGGTTGAAGCTGCATTAACTGCGTTAGAAGAAGAAGAATAAGTCAGAAGAAAAAGCCTTGGAATAACAGTAGGCTACAGTGCATTTTCATGCACTGTAATAAATCGGATAACAGTAGCACTCTAATAAGAAGATGACTAGGAAGAACAGTACAGTGCATTTTCATGCACTGTAATAAGAAGCCTTGGAAGAACAGTACAGTGCATTTTCATGCACTGTAACTAGAAAAGCATTTCCTGAAGGAAATACAGTGCATGAAAATGCAAAAAATATGATGTAAAATATCATACAGAGTAAAAACAAACTATATTGGTTGCTAGGTAGATGAGGTTTAATATAGTTAGAATGACTGAACAGTTAAATAGGTGGATAGTTTAAATGGTTAAATTATTTGCTAGGTAGATGAGGTTTAGGGGCCGTTTATACGAGAACGATTGCGAAGGAAGACGACAAAATATTTTATCATAAGTGCCTTTCGTTTACACGGCGACCCCGCCATCGGGGCTTGAAGACGCAAAAATCTGAAGACTCCTTCCAGAGTGTAGAGTTTTGAAGACGACCCGGGTTGCGTCTCCGTCTAAACGGCTAAACCAAAGATCCTTGATTACCTCTCTGGCTAAACTGTCAAATTAGAATGTCTGCGCGTGACGTACCGGGGTTCTATCACACCACCACCCAGCGGTCTGGAATGCATATCTAATCGAATATCACATACTCTTGCGTCTTCATGTAAACAAAGATTTCCCCCTGAGAATGCTCATCTAAACGCGAATAAAAAAATGAAGACGAGACGCCACTTCTGCGTCTTCTCTTTTCATCGTCACCGTATAAACGTAGCCTTAATATAGTTGGAATGACTGAACAGTTAAATAGGTGGATAGTTTAAATGGTTAAATTATTTGCTAGGTAGATGAGGTTTAATGTAGTTGGAATGATTGAACTAGGTAGATGATGTTTAATATAGTTGGAATGACTGAACTAGGTAGATGAGGTTTAATATAGTTGGAATGACTGAACAGTTAAATAGGTGGATAGTTTAAATGGTTAAATTATTTGCTAGGTAGATGAGGTTTAATGTAGTTGGAATGATTGAACTAGGTAGATGATGTTTAATATAGTTGGAATGACTGAACTAGGTAGATGAGGTTTAATATAGTTGGAATGACTGAACAGTTAAATAGGTGGATAGTTTAAATGGTTAAATTATTTGCTAGGTAGATGAGGTTTAATGTAGTTGGAATGACTGAACTAGGTAGATGATGTTTAATATAGTTGGAATGACTGAACTAGGTAGATGAGGTTTAATATAGTTGAAATGACTGAACAGTTAAATAGGTGGATAGTTTAAATGGTTAAATTATTTGCTAGGTAGATGAGATTTAATGTAGTTGGAATGACTGAACTAGGTAGATGATGTTTAATATAGTTGGAATGACTGAACTAGGTAGATGAGGTTTAATATAGTTGAAATGACTGAACAGTTAAATAGGTGGATAGTTTAAATGATTAAATGATTTGCTAGGTAAATGAGGTTTAATATAGTTGGAATGACTGAACAGTTAAATAGGTGGATAGTTTAAATATATTTAAATTATGTTGTGGACAGAGGAAACCGTTGAAGAGAGGCCATTTCCTGTCCCTGGAAATTTATGCAAATAGGGTAGCAGTACACCCCCCCGCACATTTATGCAGTGATCGGGCTCTCTTTTTAACATTAAGGTCTATGGCAGAATCCAAAAATTTCCCAGAATTTGCCCTCCTCCCTATTTCAGTAGAATGTCGTGATAGTATGACCCTCCAGTCGGGAGAAAATCAACATTAATGTAAGTCACACGTCAGTGACACGCCCCTGTGCAGGCGGGAACTGAACCAGAGCCCGTCTCTGACTGAACTCCACTTTGCCCTCATAGACATGAACTAGGACGACCCATCTTGCTACGCATTCATTATCTTTGCTTTAAGCATGCAAACTGGCCCTATTAAGACTACACATCCTGTTCAACTGCTTCCTCACTACAATATTTCACTGTTACAGTACTACAATTTAACCCTTTAAACTACTGAACTTTTTAACTGTTCAGCCATTGTAACTGTTACTTGTCATCAACTATGACTCCTACCACTGTAGTTAGTTAGCATGGTTAGCATGTTAACATTGCTAACATTGTTAGCATTTTTAGCAAAACTGCTAAAAATGATTAGCTAAGTCATATGGTTAGCATAGTTAGCATGTTAGTTAGCATAGTTAGCATAACTGCTAAAAATGATTAGCTAGGTTAGCTAAGTCAAGTCAAGTCAGTTTTATTTGTATAGCGCATTTAACGTGCACAGAGTGCAACCCAAAGCGCTCCACATATAGGCTAAGACATTGCCATTGACACATAGACTAACAAAGACAATAGTGGACGGAGCGGCGTAGTCGCCAGCGTACGCGTGACACCAAGACATAGAACTACATTTAAAGGAGAATTCCGGTGTGATATTGACCTAAAGTGTATTGAAACATGATACCGAGTGTGAACGTATGTCTCATAGCCCATCTCGACTTGTCCCCTGCACTCCAAAATCTGGCGCTAGTTAGCCGATGCTACCAACAACTTTTTCAGTAGTGGTGCTTCGGCATCGGGCTAGCCATGCAAATAAATCACTGTTTTACACCCATTTACGAGGCTCAATGTATCTCCACACTTCATTGGTAGACTTCCTAGGGCCCTGACATTTAAAACGAGACATTGAGAACTTTGAAAAAGCACTGGTAGTTTACTTACAAGACGATTTATACAGACAGTATCTTCACGAAGTTTAACGTTTGCAGCCATCTTGAATTTAGTCACGATAAGTCGAGCAACGAGTAAGAATGAACAGGTATGATAAGGGATCAGATTCCAAAAATAATTCAGTGGAAATGCATGGATTCCAGTTTCTTCCAGTAGCAGCAACTGGAATCCATGCATTTCCACTGAATTATTTTTGGAATCTGATCCCTTATCATAGCTGTTCATTCTTACTCGTTGCTCGACTTATCGTGACTAAATTCAAGATGGCTGCAAACGCTAAACTTCGTGAAGATACTGTCTGTATAAATCGTCTTGTAAGTAAACTACCAGTGCTTTTTCAAAGTTCTCAATGTCTCGTTTTAAATGTCAGGGCCCTAGGAAGTCTACCAATGAAGTGTGGAGATACATTGAGCCTCGTAAATGGGTGTAAAACAGTGATTTATTTGCATGGCTAGCCCGATGCCGAAGCACCACTATTGAAGAAGATGTTGGTAGCATCGGCTAACTAGCGCCAGATTTTGGAGTGCAGGGGACAAGCCGAGATGGGCTATGAGACATACGTTCACACTCGGTATCATGTTTCGATACACTTTAGGTCAATATCACACCGGAATTCTCCTTTAAGAAATAACAAACGCAAAAGATGCCGGACGGAGCGGCGTAGTCGCCAGCATACCCGTGACACCAAGACATACAAGACAGACAACAAACAAATTAATACATAAAATAAATTAAAATTAAAAATAAAATTAGTCCAATTTCCAACCGGCTGAAAATGTCCAAGGGCAATGATGACTCGCGTGAAACTGCGCACAGCTGTGTCTTCACAACCGATGCATGCAACGCCAACAAAGTTCTTTAACGTTACACTCACTGGCAGTCTGGAGATAACGTGAAAGTTAGGCCTTGTTAAAGTCTGGATATCACTGGAAGCATAACAGTCCGAAGTCATGGGCGATCTTGTAGATCAGCAACTCGGTGGACTTTTAACAGCGACCGTTTAACGTTAACGTTAGTCTGCTCAATCCAGACTCCAGGCAGTTGGCATGGCAGCTCACTGGTCAGAAACAGCTCGGCGGCCTCAGCAGATCCCTCTCAGAGTAGCTCCAGCTGCTGTCCCGAGAAATCCCCTCGACCAGACAGTGAAGTGCAGCACCGGCTCACCAGAGGTGGAAAGTAACGAAATACATTTACTCACGTTACTGTATTGAGTAGTTTTTCTGTGTATTTTGTATTTTTTAAGTAGTTTATAAAATCGGTATTTTAAATTTTACTTGATTACATTTTGAGTGAAGTATTGTACTTCGCTACATCAAAAATCCCATCCGTTACTTGAGTAAAAAAAAAAGTTAAGACTAACGAAAACAGAAAGGGAGAGAAAAAAAAATCACGCCCTAAACCACTAGCCTAGTGATAATGATCAGCATGTAGCCTACAACTAATGAATAGGCGCCATGCAGTCTTTCTGAAATTGATGGAGATGGAGCTGGATCACGAGATGCATCAGATTAGCCTAACCTATGAAAGTGTATTTTCCGCTATTCCAATGGGTTGTCTCAGTTCGTTTTAGCACCAATGATAGATAGATAGATAGATAGATACTTTATTGATCCTCAAGGGGAAATTCAAGATTGATTGCGGCGATATTCAAGCAAACACCATGGGATTTCGTGTTTTGACGTTTGTGCTCACCTTTCTTTGGAAAGAAGTTTATTAGCAGTTGTTTCCCCTCATTTTGATGTCTCTCTTTTTCCTGTTTTGGCCTTTGTTTTTAGTAACTTGCCTTGGCTTTCTTGGAGAAAGACATTGCACCAGCAGCAAAACAATTAGCGGTCCACTACTAGCGATGCTCAACTAAATAAATAAAAGATATGAATCGTGCAGGCGGACTAAACCATTAGCTCTTTAGCAAGGGAGAGTGAGAGTGACCTTAGACAGTTTTCACTATGTTTTGTTTACAAAATCCAGTCAGTCAAACTTTACATTTCGTCTGACATTCATTTTGACATTTCATTTGGAAGTTAAAATATTCAGGTAAAATAAATATATGGTGGAAATAAGTATTGAACGCTTACAATTTTTTTTCAGTAATTAGCCTAAACTTCCAGTGAATCTATTCGAAGGTGCCTACTAAGATTTTTCTTCAACACTCTGTGGAAAAGCCTTTGTTTGTAAAGACAGCTTCAAGACATTTTCCTGTATGACAAAATGTATTAGTTGCAGTATCAGGTGTGATTTTGGCCCATTGTTCTAAACAGATTCCAGGGGTCCCTCTTGTGAATCCTGATCTTTAGTTACTTCCAGAACTGTTTAATTGAATTTAATTGAATTGGCTGCCTTCAAGTCTTTCTGGAGCTTTCTCCGAGTGGTCCTTGGCTCTTGGAATTGACTATCCTTCTGACTCCCTGGTCAGAAATATTGCGAGGAGATCCTGTGCAAGACCGGTTGATGATGCAGTGATGTTTCTTCCACTTGCAGATAATGGCTCCCATGCTGCTTACTGGAAGATTCTGAAGTTTTGAAATGCATCTGTAACCAGTTTCATTGATATGTTTTGCAACAATAAGGTTGCAAAGGTCTTGGGAGAGCTTTTTGCTTTTATCCATCATGAAATGTTTCTTGTGTGACACCTTGGTAATTAAAAACCTTTTTATAGCCCATCAATATGTAGGCTACTAACCAAGCTTATATTAATTTGCACAAATAGAAAGGATAACTACTCTCTAATTAACAGATTCCAGCTCGTTCCTTCCCTTTCCTTGCCCTAGTGCTTTTTCTTAGCGTGTTCAATACTTTTTCCCTGTGTTATTCCACTTCATTACACATGACTCTACTTATGGAGTTGTTTGGATTTTTTATGTGTGGGTTACCGGAGTTATTACTAATGCCTGGTGAAAATGTTGTGCCCCCTGTATTCCACTTTTCAAGGGCCCTCTCCTTCCCACTTTCCCCCCCAGTTCGACGCCCTTTAATCTGCTGAACCTTCTGCTCATTTCCAAATATAAAAAAAACTCTGCAACTCAACATTGGCCTGCCTGCCTCAGCTGCTTGTGAGGGGCTTTTCAGTTGTGCTGGATTACTGTTCACTGCAAAGCGACCCAAGGATGAGTGCAACTAATTTTGAACAACTACTGCTCAAACTTAAAGGAGAACTCCGGTGATTTTTCACATAGATCTCCATTTCTCAACGTCCTTATCAGGCAAGTACCTCCACTCGGCGGCCATATTGCAACACTTTTTGGGCACTTATCGTGCATCTATTCGGCAGAAATGCGTGTGCGTAAGGCTTCACGACACCAATCTTGCTCCAGCAGCGAGATCACAACAGATGATTGACACGATGTCTTCACAGCACACCACATGATTGGCTCAATGTATTTACATGTCGACGTTTTGCCGTGGAAGGGTTGTGATATGTGTAGACAACTGCCATATTGGCGTTACAAACTAACCACATGCATTACTATGGAGGATTTTTTGAGTGCTGTATCTCCTCATTAGAAAGTCTCAGGTAAAACTGGTTGTTCTGGTACCCCCCCCCCCCCCCCCCCCAAAAAAAAAAAAGTCACTAAGTAACTTTTACTTAAAGTACATTTTAAATGAACTACTTTTTACTTTTACTTGAGTACATTTTCAGATCGGTATTTTAACTTGTACTTGAGTAATATTTCATCAAGGTATTGGTACTTTTACTTGAGTACAATATTTTCGTACTTTTTCCACCTCTGCGGCTCACAGATGGATGGGAAGGATGTAAGAGGCCCAGAGTAAAAGCTAGCCATAGGAAGCTCCCAATGGACAGACGTTAACAACATCAGCCGACTTGAAAGCAGTAAAAAGGACTAAGAGAATAACACGAAAACTATCAAAAATAACGTAAATAAAGAGAGAAAACATTTAACTAGACAAATCAATACAAAAAATAAACGTGACATTACATAAAATTACGAACATTACATTAAAACAAACAAAAACATGATGCCAGACGGAGCGGCGTGTCTCGCCAGCGTCCCCGTAACCTAGCAACCTCGCCAGCGTCCCCGTAACCTAAGTAACATGGTTAGCATAGTTAGCATGTTAGCATGATAATTAGCATAGTTAGCATAACTGCTAAAAATGATTAGCTAAGATAGCTAAGTCACATGGTTAGCATAGTTAACATGCTAGTTAGCATAACTACTAAAATGATTAGCTAGGTTAGCTAAGTCACATGGTTAGCATAGTTAACATTGTTAACATGCTAGTTAGCATAGTAACTTGGTTAGCACTCCGCTCTAGAATCTTTGCTCTTGACTGTTTGAGCCGGCGTTACCTGGGAAACAGTGCTGCTGTGTGCAATTACCAAGGTAGCAGAGAATACATGTACATCTGTTTAGAAATTGTTGTGCACAAGTCACAGCATGTAAATAAGAACATCTTGGAACATACTGTGTATTGCAGTAGAGAGAAAAGAAGGATGTGTGTCCTAGTATCTAACTGAGGACGCAAATAAGCTAACGTCCCAAAACATTGGTGTGTTCCTTTAAAGGAAAACTCTGGCGATTTTTCACAGAGATCTCTGTTTCTTGAGGTCACCAAGTGTAGGCTACAAAAAAACTTTAAAAGCATGCCCCCAGAGTGTACTGTAGTACTGCCTGGCTGCTATAGCTACAGCAACTTGAGCCAGGTAGCGTCATTTTTTTTGTACCGACAGTATGAAAGTAAGTAACCTTGAGAAACATGCTCTATGTGAAAAGTCTTATTGTATGGAGTAAAACTTGTGTAGGGATCTCTCTGTCCACACTTGGCCGTGGTGCATTGTTTTTAAGGTGCTGTTCAAAGCAACCCCATGCAAATATACTGTAGCCTAGTGACAAACTTTCAGAGGACTTGGAGGAAAGCCCCTCTCAAGCTTTGCACCACCTGTTATGTTGGAATAAACATCTGGAAGCATCTCTTTCTAAGGCCACGCCCATTCCACTTCATCTTCTACTCATTCCTGTTTGAGGCATGACATTGTCCATGATTTTGCACTGTTCCCATGGTTACTGGTCCCATATTATAAATCAATTTTGGAGGTTGGACTGTCAGTATTAGTTTGAGGTATTCACAGCAGGCTATAGCTATTGATTGATTGTATTGATAAGACACTCAATGCCCCTCTTGTTTTCCATCTCATATTGACATTGGCTTTCATCAATATTATAGGTTCTGTGTTATGTAAACAATCCCATTCATATCAGTATTTATATTTTATTATATTTATATTTCACCAACCATTATGTTGAACAATTACAGGTAGTCTCTCTATGTGTCTATCATATTTTACTTTCATCTTAATTTTATCCTCACCATCATTGGTCTTTTATTGCCATGAATTGTGGTCATTATCTCCTATTTGGGCTTTGTAGGCTACAACACAACAGACTTTTTTCTGACATAAAATGCGGCTTTTAAGTCTAAAAATAATCCACTCAAATGTACTTTCCATTACACCACTTTACATTATGAACAGAAGTATCTGCAGCAGAACAAATATTTAAACAGCCACAGAGGCTTTATGGATTAGTGCTTTACTGATCTAAGACTTGGGGTTGTCTCTCTTCTCCATTCATTTTCTTTTCTTGAGATGTAAATAGATACGACTTATTGTACAAAGAAAGACACAAAGACGTGTTCCGAGACATCGATTTATTTTGCTAACGGTCCTGGCTGATAAGGTTCCGTCTACACCAGCAAGTGATTTGGTAATAAATGTAGTGGAGTCTTGATTAAAAATGCTGAAGTGTAGCCCACTTTATGGCGTTTACAAACGGAAGTTCGGGAGGAGCATGACTGAGTTTGCCTCTTACGCCTCCTTCAATCAGACAGGTTATTTATTCACAGTCTGCCTCTACCTGCCAGCGTCACTCCGCTTGCAAGAAGGAGAGCTACTCCGCGGGCCATATCTTTTATTAGAGCAGAGTTGGATGTAGGATCGATTGCCCTCGTTTCGCAAGGAAAGCAGACCTGCGTCGCCTTCTCCAACAATCAGTTGATCTTTCCTCTCCTACTATAGCCGATCAACCGAGCACCAGCGCCACAGCGTGGAGCTCCGGTCCTCCGGCGTCTCCCCCTCATGTTTTTCAACTCCGCAAGTTATGGCCATGGATGGATTATGAACTTTCGGGCCCCTGGGCCCAGATATATTAAGGGCCCCCCACTAATTGTCGCAGTTTGTTTGATGTAATTTCCTGTATTCTGGTGCATTTTGGGGATGGCCAATACTTTAATTCAATCAGATTCATAGCCTACATCCTGATGTGTTGATATTGAGGCAATGATTCCATGCAATGGCTTGGGCTTCAGGACCCCCTGACCCCTTGGGCCCCTGGGCCCGGTAGGCCCGTGCAGTAACCCATCCCTGGTTATGGCAGCCCGCGTGCAGCCCACTACCTTGCCTTCCGCTACTGCGGCCTCTTTCTCTATTCCTAAACAGCTTTCCCCCCTGCTCACTCAACTCAGCAAGTTATTGGCAGCCCGTGTGCAGCCCTCTACCTTGCCTTCCGCTACTGCGGCCTCTTTCTCTATTCCTAAACAGCTTTCCCCCCTGCTCACTCAACTCAGCAAGTTATGGCAGCCTGCGTGCAGCCCTCTACCTTGCCTTCCGCTACTGCGGCCTCTTTCTCTATTCCTAAACAGCTTTCCCCCCTGCTCACTCAACTCAGCAAGTTATGGCAGCCCGTGTGCAGCCCTCTACCTTGCCTTCCGCTACTGCGGCCTCTTTCTCTATTCCTAAACAGCTTTTCCCCCTGCTCACTCAACTCAGCAAGTTATGGCAGCCCGTGTGCAGCCCTCTACCTTGCCTTCCGCTACTGCGGCCTTTTTCTCTTTTCCAGCTAATCAACCCTCCCCGCTTTTCTCTTTGCCTCCCTAGGGTGCTGCGCAATCTCCTCCCCCTTCCCCCGTAGCGACCGCGTCGCTATTTCTCCCCTTTCCCCATCATCTCCTGCCTACGCAGTTAACTCCTGCATGATCCCGCAAATCACTTCAGGACCCTGGCCAGAGACTTCGCCAAACATGTTTTTCTATTATGTTATTATATCTGTTTGCAAATTACGGAATATGAACTAGTGAAATTGGGATTTTTGGATTAAAAACAGCCCCAGATCATCACAGACACTCAAGTAGCTTCCCTTTAAGGTTGGATTTTCCTTCATTGTTTTCATTTTAAAACTAAGATAAAAAGGCAAAAATATGTTTTTTCTATACCTCCTTTTACCCATCTTTACCAGGGGTGCCCATTAATGTGGAGGGCGCTGTCCACTGTAGGTTTCAGGAACAAACAGACATAGAACTCGACATTGTATTTTTTATTGTATGTTATTGTTGTTGTTGTTGCTATATTATACAGACATCACTGACTTAAAATTGACCTCTGGAACACCATCAGAGTTGTAAATGAGTGAATGGAATGAAAATGATTAGCAGGAAACTAGATTTTAATATGTTTTTTTTTTTTAATTGAGGCTTGAATAAAATGTCATTCATAATCTATCAACACATATATGCACACAAATGTACTTATGTCCTTTGACATATGAGGGCACAGACACACATGAATATCACAAATCACACACATTAAGTGACCCATAGAAACAGGAGTTCCACACTACCAATGAAGAGATAATAATACTGTAATGGTGGTGTTATTGACAATAGATTGCCTTTCTAAAATAGATGCAAAAATATGCCTTCAAATCAATGGAAAGTAATTTTCCACATGAAGTTGAATAATAAACATGGTGTTTGGCTGTATTTTTCCTCTAAAATGAATATCTACCACATGGTTATGATCCTCCTTAGTTGTGTGCTGCTGTGAAGCTGATGCATCGACTTGTCGTAACATGATTTCACAGAACAATCTAGGAAACTTCTCATCACACAAAACACAGCAGCAAGAACCGTACTGTTTTTATAAAGCTACTTCTGCAGATCACAGTTGATTTACAGCAACACCATGGAAGAATTTATACCCCTTGGTGCCAATATTCGATGTTATTTAGCGCTTCAGTCAAAAAATTACTAAAAGGGTCATGGTCCGTCAGACCCGATTAACAACTCTACATACTGTAATATAAAGCAGTCTGGCTACACGTTGGCAATGCCAGAGACTTCATGTTTCCTATTGGAAGTCAATGTAGCAGTTTGAAGCATGCGTGTGAAGTGTGATATTCATGTGTGTGTGTGTGTGGGTGGGTGTGTGTATGCTGCTATTTTAAGCTATTTACTTAATTTGCTCTAATTGCTCGCCACACCTGTGCCAGCTGTCTGAGCGCTGCGCCGATCAGAGCTACAGGTCCCTACAGGTCCTGAAGAACACGCTTCAGAAATGATGGCAACAAATGTGCATGTGGCATATAGCAGCTATGAAGATCCCTGGTCAAGTCAAGTCAAGTCAAGGGCCTTATTTCAGACTCACAGGAAGGTCCATAGGATATAAACGTAATTAAATCAAATAATGGTGGTCCCCACCACCAAAACATGAAAGGAGGAAAGTATAGGGTTAACAGGTCCTCAAAGCCTCAATGCATGAATTGCAGCTCCCTAATCAACTACACAATGAGTATGTGATTGTGGCAAAGTGGAATTACAGCCTGAATAAAACATAATTAGCTCTGTCCTTCTGAATGCACACCCAACCGTGTTTTATTCCAGCCTTAATAAGGCATATACATGTACCAACCATGATCGGCACTGTGAGCACCGGAACATGGCCAGGTGTCTGACTGACATGGAATATGATATGTAGGACCACTTCACAGAAAAAGGGTGTTTGTGACATACGTGAGATTATGTCAGGCCTTAAAGGAGAATTCCGGTGTGATATTGACCTAAAGTTTGTTGAAACATGATACCGAGTGTGAACGTATGTCTCATAGCCCATCTCGGCTTGTCCCCTGCACTCCGAAATCTGGCACGATAGTTTAGTCACGATAAGTCGAGCAACGAGTAAAAATTAACAGGTATGATAAGGGATCAGATTCCAAAAATAATTCAGTGGAAATGCATGGATTCCAGTTTAGCAGCAACTGGAATCCATGCATTTCCACTGAATTATTTTTGGAATCTGATCCCTTATCATACCTGTTCATTCTTACTCGTCGCTCGACTTATCGTGACTAAATTCAAGATGGCTGCAACCGCTAAACTTCGTGAAGATACTGTCTGCATAAATCGTCTTGTAAGTAAACTACCAGTGCTTTTTCAAAGTTCTCAATGTCTCGTTTAAATGTCAGGGCCCTCGGAAGTCTACCGATGAAGTGTGGAGATACATTGAGCCTCGTAAATGGTGTAAAATAGTGATTTATTTGCATGGCTAGCCCGATGCCGAAGCACCACCATTGAAAAAGCTGTTGGTAGCATCGGCTAACTAGCGCCAGATTTTGGAGTGCAGGGGACAAGCCAAGATGGGCTATGAGACATACGTTCACACTCGGTATCATGTTTCAACACACTTTAGGTCAATATCACACCGGAATTCTCCTTTAAAGCCATATAGTTATATATCTAAAATGCCTTATCACTAAATGAGCACCCAGTGTGTTGAAAATTGACAAGGGGCTAAATTAACAATTGTTGATGTTGCTTTAAAGTCAACCAAATAATAGTTGCATGATTGACAGTTTTGTGTAAAATGAATGCATCTCTTAGATGGCCTCTGACAGCCTCTGAGCCTCAATTACTGACCAATCTGCTGTGCCTGTTGTATGGATTTTTGAGGAATTAACAGCACTTGGGGGCTAGAGATCAATATCAGTACACTACTGAAGAACTGGCAAGTGAGTGCCCATGGTGTATTTTTCTGATAAACAGGACAAACTCAGCTTCTGGTTTTATTGAATCACCTCCCTCAACGTAGCAGGACAACTTAAGCATGTCTGGACTTAGTCCAAGAGCTAGGCTGTAAAAAAGGAAAAGTCAGGGCTGTCCAATTTATCAAACCATATTACGTTGCAATTACATAAAACAATCTAGTTTTGAATGAAACACAACCATATCGTGTTCAAATAGTCATTCCAATCGAGCAATCCATTTTTCTAATTGAGTCAGCTAAGTGTATATACTGTGAAAAAAGGAAAAGAGGGTTTGGCACATGACTAAAACCACAAAACATGAAATTAAACAAACTCATGTTTTTCTTTCAAACACAATGTCAATACTTTGAACTAACATATTTTGCTACAGCAATGAATTTATAATTTAACAGAATCAAAGCACCTAAGTACTAAACCAGTAAAGCAAATGAACGCATAGGATGCCTTGGTGTCACCATTTGTTCATTATGTTTCCATGAGCCTTTGCAAGAACACTGAGATAATCACACAGCTGATAGTGTTGCCAAAAGTTTTCACATGAGTTTTCTTAAATAGGGTTACACTGTATGCTTAGAGACCAGTAGTATTTGGAGGTGAGTTGTGTATGTTATGTTATGCTTTGAGATGAATCATGCTTTTCCCACCATGACGTGTTAGGTATTGAGCATGCACAAAGTATCAGAAATCATTATTAAATAATTTAAATAGATTAAGAAAGCCAACCCTGTAGTCGATGGTCATTGATTAGATCCAGTGTGTAATTGTTACCATGGCAGCACCATGTCACGACTCTGGTACTTTCTATACTGTCTTTGTTCAGATCAAGGTCAGCAAATAGGCTTTTTAATGAAAGAATAGTTGAGACTGTTGGTTCATCTATGAAGTACAGTCTATCTATGCAAAGACACACTCTTCAAAGTACAGCACTGTGCAAAGGTCTCAGGCACTTTACATGTTTTGTTTCAGCAATGCTAAGGACCATATTGTTTATTTGTTCACTTCTTAATTAGACCAGAGAACACTGAAAATATGTACGCAGTAGGCCATTTAAATGCACATAAAATGTATTTTTTCTTCTGATACCAGTCCAATTTCATTCTCAAGCTACCATTAGATTTGTTGTTTTAGCAGTTTTATAATGACCAATCCCCCAAGGGGGAAGCTCTTGATGGAGCTGTCGTTCCCCACCCAGGCCACTGGCCTGGCCTGCCAGAAGCTGCAGCTACGATTGGGGTCTTGAGATCAGCTGCTGACTTGACCGTGGCTCACCCTAAGCCTGACGCCGTGGTGTCAAGAGCATTTTGGAGGGACCCAAAGTGGAAGAAAAGTACTGTACATCTTTGGCGACCCTCTTCATTGTATTCCCAGATGGTAATATTGCAAGCTTGACTCATCAAGGTTCTATGAATAGAAACCTTTGGCCACACATTTTCCACTTTTCGGTGAGCAATGAACTCTTCCAGCTGTAGCTTGTCGTCATCTCCTTCTCACTTCTGATACCAATGTGTCAAAGCCAGAACCAGTACCAACCGGCTTCAGCTTCCCCTTTGTGAGAGAAATTATACACTGTAATTATACACTGCAAAAACAACCAATCGAATGGATGCAAAAAACTAAAACCTGAACCAGAAATGCACATTGTTTTTGTTTTTCATGTTCCCTCTATCTTCTGGTTGAATGGACTTATGCACAAAAGACTCTTCAGGTATAGGCCACTCAATCTATCCCAAAAAGACAAAATAATTGCAACAGAAATGTCTCATAGTTTTTATTGGTCCTAATACCCTTCTGAATCGTATACTAAAAGCTATAATTAATGTGTAGCAAGATGAAAACAAACTTGGTGTACACCTTTATTAATGTTGATTTTCTCCCAACTGGAAGGTCATACTGTCACGACATTCTCCTGAAATGGGGAGGAGGGTTTGGAGATCATGATACCGTGTCCGAAATGTGCATCCATTGCTCAGAAAAATAAGGCTTTGACAAATTCTGGGAAATTCTTGGATTCTGCCATAGACCTCAATGTTAAAAAGGGAGCCCGATCACTGCATAAATGGGGGATAATGGCCCCCCCTTGTGCAGGGCGTGTACTACTGCTACCCTATTTGCATACATTTCTGGGGACAGGAAATGGCCTCTCAGGAAGTATCTTCGTAATCAACCATCTTTGCTAAAAGTCTACCTCCGTAGATTGAGTGTAACACATTTATTTTTTGATTATGGCCAAAGTTGTGCCCAACACTGTAAATTGAGTAGAATAGGGGAGAATTTTCAATTAATAGCTATCACAATGAATAGGGGCTGGAGGATCCAAGACTCAGGCCTCATTCCTGACCATACAGGACCCTGCACCTCAATCTTTGTTCAAGCTTTTGCACTGCAAGTGCAAGTCTGGTTGCCGTCGTCAAGGCCTCGACTGCTCCCTAGCTTGCACAGAGTGCAGAGGCGTATGTGCAAATATTTCGGCAAACTTGGATGAGAACATGGATTGAACTTTTTTTGTTGTTGCCACAAGCGGTGTTAGGTGGAACATATTTAAAGTGCCCACTGAATTCCTATAGGCTGGCGCTGATTGAATGAGTGAATGATCAGATTGCAGGGCTTTCCCGAAAAGTAGGCAAGGCTAAGATTGGCTCTGTGAAAGCATGGGAGGAGTAAAGGCTACGCTACGAGTCTTCCTAGTAGAACTTTCGCTGAAGCTATCATTTATTTTCTCTTTTGATAATGGTCTAATTTCCTGCTCTTTATTTGTTTACATAAACATAGTTGGTGGTTTTGTTTGTTTCTTATACTGTAAGCCTGGAAGAAAAAAAGTGTTAGGTCTATACCTCTTATTTTGTATATTAAAGTGCCTACTGGGCCTTCTGTTCTACATCTGTCTCTTGAGTTGTGGTTTTGGGTACGTATTGTCTATTTACAGATTTCAATATCAATGACTTGTCTGTTAATAGTGGTCTCCGCTGAAAAATGTATTCCCTTTCACTATAATCTTTAAAGGGTGTTTTCTCAAAATTAGGTTTCCATACACTGTGGAGGAGAAATATCCACTTCAGTAACACATAAACTATTCATCACAGATTTCTTCCTATCTATATTTTGTGTTTGATTAGGTAGGAGTTATGTTAATATATTTTCAATAGCCTGACATTTTCTACATTTTATGCATGTATGGAATGATAAAGAAACATAGTCACAGCCCCTTCTTTAATTTTGTGTTTCGGTATTGTCTCAAAATGATGAAACAATACATTTTTAATCTGGCTTCATCCAATTTTCAGATTATGTGTTTTGTAATACAGTATATGCAAATTATGGTACATTTTATGAATGAATGCCTAATTTGCATATCTAAACATAAAATCTCAAAAACTTCTATACATTTTTTCTTTGGTATGTCACTAATCAACTTCAGAAGTTTCATAGTGATAGCTATTAATTGAAAATGTCCCCCTATTCTACTCAATTTACTTAGAGTGTTGGGCACAACTTTGGCCTTTAATTTTGAAAAAAAATATGTTCCACTCCATCTGGTGGTAGACTTTTAGTAGGCTATATGATTCAGGAGGGTATTAGGACCAATGAGGTAAGGGGGGAGAAAGAGAGATAGAGTGGGTTAGTATTACTATAAATCAAAATGGTTAATATCAATAAGTAAATCAATAGTACTATATAGTGTTATACCATAGTGAGAATAGGCAAGAGAGGGGGAGTTGAGAGAGAGAAAAGGTAGGAGAGGAGAGCGGGGGGGGGGGGGGGGGGGGGTTGACACATGAGAAGTCCATGACAGCACTATGCTATAGCAGCATATGGTGAAGGGTAGTCGACACCAGCGCAGGTATGGTCAGTGACCACCATCGCACGCGCGACTGGGGTGCCAGTCGCACGAGGACACAGCAGGGTGGTCCATTCCAAAAATCCCTGAGGTGAGTGAAGTTCCACACTGCACCATACCTAACTATGAGAGGCAGTAAAGAGGTATGTTATTTTTAAGTCTAGACTTAAAAATAGGGAGGATGTCTGCTAATCGAATTGAGGGAGGGAGATTATTCCAGAGGAGAGGGTGCGCAGTAGTAGAAAGCTCTGCCTCCTACTGTAGTTTTTGAGATTCTTGGGATTACAAGGCCAGTATTCTGTGACCGTAGCGGTCTGGGTGGGTTATATGGGACTAGGAGATCTTTAATATATTCTGGTGCCCGGCCATTTATGGCTTTGTACAGTATGTTAGAAGTAATATTTTAAAGTCAATACGACTTTTAACAGGCAGCCAGTAATTCTAAGATAGGGAAAATATGTTCATATTTTTTAGTCCTAGTGAGTGTGTAAACTCTTTAGACAGGTATTATTGCAGCCAGCATATAGAGCATTGAGGTGACAAAAGCATGGATTCATTTATCGGCGTCTGGCAAGGATAAGGACTTCCTTATCTTTGAAATGTTCCTTAAATGGTAAAATGAAGTTTTGGTAATCTGTTTTATGTGATTATTTAGTGATAGGTCCTGGTCAATTATAACTCCAAGGTTTTTAAGACTTGTGGATGAGGTCAGTGGAAGATCACTATATGTAGCCTGTGATGAGGATAGGATATCCCTCATCTTTTTAGGACCTAAAACCATGACTTCTGTTTTATCTGAGTTCAAAAGCAGGAAATTGTTTGTCATTCGTGTCTTTATGTCTCTATGCGTGCGTTAAAATTGTTATTATTGGGCAAACAATATTTTCATGTGAACATGTAAGGACCAGAATATAACAGAAGATGCCGTTACAACACAGCTAACTCTCTACCGGAAACAAATGAGCTACCTGAAGAGCCTTTCGTGCATAAGATCTATTCTAATAAAGGCAATGAGAATTAAACATATATGATCAACATTGCTAAAACAAGTCCAAGACTTCTGCACAGTACTGTATATTGTCCATCACAGAGATGAATCAAAAATCACGATGAGATAGAAATAGGATTGCAGAACTCAAGTGGAAGAGATTATTTAATGACAGCTGTCCTTTTTTAATAGGCCTACAATCAAGGTGAGTCTCCTTGGAGACTGGAGAGTTTTTGGAAAATGTTTCTAGGGTAGCCTATGTTCAAGGATGTGCATTTATGACACATGTGTTTAGAATATGTGGAAATGCAATACTATTTTGTAATCTAGGACAGGGCCGTAGTCACCATAGACATTGAGGGGGACGTGTCCCCCCCAATATTCAAATATGACCAAAATGTCCCCCCCAATATTCGGACATAGAAAAATAAAGAAAGAATAAAGCACTATACTAGGCCTACAGGAAACCAACACGTATCTGAAATGTAATCAAACGTAAATAACGCACAAATTAGTGACCTATGGTTCCAGAGTAGGCTAGCCTACACCCCTGAGTGGTTTGTCCTGGTGATTTTCCGTTTTTCGTTAGTGGCGTGCGCTATCAAAAGCTTCCATTTACTGCACCCTACTGCTGTGAGGTAGGGCTGTCAACAATATCGCAAAAGCTACCGGAACAATTTTCACAAAACTTATTGGAAAAGTGCGCACAGGCTAAGGAAATCCCATACATGTTTGGAGCCGATCAGACTGAAAGGGAACATTTTCCATATTGTAGCCTATTCTCGCAATGATAGCGAAAGTGAAACGTTTCATTTTAAATGATGAATTTGTGCAAGCCTGTGTCATTTCTTTCACGTCTTTAATGCATTCATATGCTAGTAGTAATGCCAGAAATTACCGTGTAGGCTATAGGCCTCTTAGAAATGATTGTTGCATCTTGCATATTATTTAGATGCGCACTCAATCGCGCATCCATGCAGGCAAACGTGATCAAATGTGGCGACGTTTACAATACGTGATAGCCTAGTTAATGTGAATCGCGGACAATAACCAAAGAAAGGAATTTGCACTATCCATTCACCAATTAAAGGCTGTAGTAGGCCTAGTGTTTCTACATGTTGGCACAAAACGTAATTTCTGTCAGAAGCCAGTCTATAATGCATACAGGGGTAACATGAGAGACAGAAGAGGGGCCTGTCTTAGTAGCCTATTCCTGAATCCTGTCCCTTTCAAACTACGTTAAAATTGTGTGATTAGCTGTCAGCATAATAAAATCTAAATTAAAAGACAAAATCTTATTAGGCTCCAAACCTATGAGTCTAAGCCTTAGTTTTTAAAAAAGGTAAGGCTATTTACACCCCTGGTACAATTAGCAGTGTATGCTCTTCGTACCCTGGTGCAATAAGAAGTGAATTCTATTCGTACCCCGGTGCACACAGCAATGTGTCCTATTAGTACCCCGTCTGGTACAAATATCAATGTATGCTATTCGTACCCCGGTGCACACAGCAATGTGTTCTATTAGTACCTCGTCTGGTACAAATATCAATGTATGCTATTCGTACCCCGGTGCACACAGCAATGTGTTCTATTAGTACCTTGTCTGGTACAAATATCAGTGTATGCTATTTGCATCCCTGTGCATTTAATCTGGCATATTGATCACTGTAATAATATATATATATTTTAAAACAAGCAACATGTTTTTTTGTTGTTACATAACAGAGTGTGAATAGCTCAGCTGTGTAATCACTCTGAATAAGGTATGCTGTTTGCATCAATGTACAGTTAGAAGTGGATGCTATTCGTACCCAGGTGTTTATAGTACTGCATGCTATTTACACCCTGGTGCATTGCAATCAAAACTTCCGTTTGAGAACCGATTTCTTATTGAAATTGCGCGCCTTCTCTCCAGAGACGTTGGTACACATGCACACTCACTCCGCTAAAACGCATCATACCGGAATCGAACCCTGGTCTCCCGGGTGTCAGCCCTTGCCTGTGACCATTGCAATATCTGCTTCGACAAAAATAAAAAGAGGTTTGCAGGTAAACTTATAGTTTATAGGCCTGAACGTCATATTCACGAAATTTCTGTTAGCTAACAAACTGACGGTTGTATGTGTTCACTGAACAAAGATTATGAAAATAAAACACAACTTTTCCATCTCAACTTTAATTTGAACAGATATTAGTGCTGAAACCGTTCAGAATTCTTCACTTTCTGCTGACGAAAAAACGAATGTCGGCCATGTTTTTTGGGCACGCGAGCAACATGTTTTTGTTGTTATGTAACAGGGTGTGAATAGCCCAGTTGTGTGGCCAAGGCTATAGACACTCCGTTAAAAAAATCTTCAGGTGTAAGTAATAAGTCAAAGAACCACATTCTGTGTAATATAGAGGTTATCAAAAGATACTCTAGTTTGTAATTTCTTTTAAAGTATACATTGGGGGGGTGTTTGGGGGTCCCTCAGACCCCATTACAGATTTGGTCCCCCCCAATGTTGACATCATGACTATGTCCTTGATCTAGGACATAGGTCCAAGTCCAAAAGCTGATATAGGCTAATAGTGACAAACTGACAGTAACATGTTTTGGATGTCAATAAGTGTCATCTATTTGTTTGCCTTCTTGACATGACACCTCTAGTCATCTATCTACATACTTGATTGAATACTCTCTATCATGACAGATAGGCCTAGTGCTTCTCAAAATCTCAAGATTTGTAACATGCTGTGGTAAACAGTGAAAAGCAGCCAAATATTAAGATAAATTATGAGGATTTTGATATTATCTCATGCTGCCTTGGAATAGGTTTGTATTAAAGCACAAAATCCTGTTTGCTGTTTGTATTTCATTTTGATAGTTTTAGAATTTCAATAGACTATTTTATCAAAATACAAAATGCATGAATGTATTTTTACACATAGTATGATGATCCCATTTGACCTTATCTGGATTGATAACAGACTGACTGGACTGGTCATCACAAGTAAATATCAAAATCTTGACCTTTCACATTGATTACTATTATTAACTAACTACCATTTCGAGCAAACGAGCCTAGGCTATCATCTAAAGGGCACATAAGCCTTCTATGTACTGGAGCTACACACCGTTCTTCAGTAGTACTTCAATAGTTCACACCGCGTAATGGCATTAACAATCAGCGGATAATTTCCATGTTTCAATTGTGCCTGTTCCCCTCGGCCTGCAGGGTTGTCTATGTATGGAACAAACCGCTGACGAGTTGGACCTCCCGTGGCAGTACTCTAATTGTTAGGCATGGCGTCACTCATCGACTGTCTCTGGAGTAAACCACAGGAGGGCGACAATAGAGTGCCCAGAGCACAACAAAGATGTCAATCTCGGTATGAGTAGCCTAGGTTGTATGGAAAAAAAAGAAAACTCCAGCAGCATTCTTTGTTGTGACAATCTGAGTTCAAGCAGCGCTTAAGACCAAGAAATTATGTCAGAGAAGAGCAGAGAGACATCCTTCAGTTAGGAAACACATTCCCGTCAGTAGGCCTGCAGCTGCTGTGCACCTGTACAATAGCGCTGTACAAAATAGTCAGGGGGCCTATGTAGTTTCTGTGGGATTGAAATGTTAATTTTTGGAGAGTGGTTGGACTGTCTTTAGAGGTCATTGAACATGGAGAAAAATGATGTCTCCATTTTATTTTACCTGTTTTAACCCTATTTTTGTGAATTTGTATATTTCACTATATTTAACACCATACATTTCGCCTAAATCACTGGCTATGTTGAATAAAGTTCACAAAACAGTTATTTTCTTATTTTCAACAGTATGATTGTATGTCAGTATTATGATATGTCAAACAATTAGAGATAAGATCAATAACCAATCAGTTTCACCAAATACACATACTCCATTGCTGAAAGATAGCAAAATCACAGAATCACAGATGAGACCTCAAACAACATTTAATTAATTTACATATACACAACATATTAGATCTCACCTCCACAATTTCCTTATCAAAATCTACAACTAGTCTACTAAACCCTATTCCTACTCACCTTCTTAAGACTGCTCTCCCCTTCCTGGATAATGTTTTGCTCTAGATTATAAATAATTCAATGCTATCAGGGCATGTACCGCAGTTGTTTAAGACATCTGTTATTAAGCCCTCCCTCAAAAAACCTAGCCTTGTATCGATACTGGTCTTCCTGGACCTCAGCGCTGCCTTTGACACCATAGACAATGACTTACTACTTAGGCTTGAAAATTTGATAGGCATCAAAGACTCAGCACTCGCTTAGTTTAGATCAGTGTTTTTCAACCACTGTGCCGGGGCACACTAGTGTGCCGTGAGAGATCATCAGGTGTGCCGCAGAAAATTACCCAAATGTCACTCACTGGTCCAGAAAAGCAACTGTTGCATCAAAGAATTTATAACCATATGCTCTCATTGATTGTATGATTGCACTATTTGTGGTATGCAGGCATTGTACAACAGGGGCCCCATATCCAGTATTCACAGAATCATCACATATCCAGTTCAAAACAACAATTAAATTAGATATAGTCACCTACAAATGAAACAGAGGGCGCTTGTTATATTGAGCAGGTCTTGCATAGAAGCCATAATAAGGCCATATCTGTGTATTATTTGAAATTTTAGGCTATGGTATGTTTATTTTTTCTTCACACAGGATTAGTGTGTTAGTGTGCCGTGGGACATTTTAAGTGTCAAAAGTGTGCCGTGGCACAAAAAAGGTCGAAAAACACTGGTTTAGATCATACCTTCCTAACCGTCAACAATTTGTACAGGTCCATAATAAACCATCTACCCAGATTATGGTAAAATGTGGAGTGCCTCAAGGCTCAGTACTGGGGCCCCTGTTGTTTAGCAGATGATACATAAGTCAAGTCAAGTCAAGTCAAGTCAAGTTGGCTTTATTGTCAATTTCTTTTCTCTACATGCACTGGTCATACAAAGAATTGAAATTTCATTTATTACTTTCCCATGCAGACATAGACATACCTTACATACTTTAGACATAGACATAGCCATAGACAATAAAAAATAAAGATATACAGACATACCACATAACTATACCTCTCCATAAAACCTGATGAATTAACACCGTTAGCCAAACTTGACACATATATAAGAGATATAAAGACATGGATGACGAATAATTTCCTGCTTTTGAACTCAGATAAAACAGAAGTCATGGTTTTAGGTTCTAAAAAAGATGAGGGATATCCTATCCACATTACAGTGATCTTCCACTGACCTCATCCACAAGTGTTAAAAACCTAGGAGTTATAATTGACCAGGACCTAGCACTAAGTAATCACATAAAACAGATCACCAAAACTTAATTTTTCCATTTAAGGAACATTTCAAAGATAAGGAAGTCCTTATCCTTACCAGATGCCGAGAAATTAATGTTTTGTCATCTCAAGGATAGAGTATTGCAATGCTATTGCAATGCTATTATGCTGGCTGTAATAATACCTGTCTAAAGAGCTTACAGCTTATACAAAATGCAGCTGCTCACACACGCAAAAAATATGAACATATTTCCCCCATCCTAGCATCTTTACACTGGCTACCTGTTAAAAGTCATTGACTTCAAAATATTACTTATAGTTCTTGGTTGGTTGCCTGCATTGAAAGAGGACACCTCATGAAGACGCTCTTTTGTCTGCTTCTGACAGAAGAAGCACTTATCTATGCTGGCAGCAGCTGCTGCTGAACAAGTGCCTCTAGATGGACTTGATGCAGTTGCAGGTGTTGCTGCAGGTTCAGAAGATGGTCTACCGCGTCTTTTCTGAAGACACTGAGTCCTGCCTGCTTCACATGATTTCTAGTAGCGAATCTTAGCATGCTGCAGATGCTCACTGTTACAGGTGGATTTGTAGCAGTTCCTGTGCCAAACTGCTTTGTTCTGTTGTAAAATAACTGCACTGTAACAATGTAATCGTTGGCTGATCTGTGATACCCATCTCCATACTCTCTCATGGACAAAAACAAGAAATTTGGCAAATGTCTCTAGTGATGGGTCATTCACCAGTTCACACATATCTGCCACTGGATACATAGCCCAAAATCTGTTTCTTTTAGAATATGTGTGCCATCACCTGACTAACAGAAAGACACACCTCAGAATATAACCTAACTAGACTGTGCCACCATGAACTATGAAAATGTGCTTGCTCAAATGTAGAAGGCTAGAAGGTCACTAATATCACCAACCATGAAGAACAGAGCACTATGTGCTTCAAGTTATTCGATATTTTAAATTCTATCACTGCCAGCTATCAACAGCCAACTGTCACTGGTAGTCAGGGATGGATTAATGCACGGGCCTACCGGGCCCAAACCCAGAGGCCCAAGGAGTCAGAGGGCCCAAGCCATTGCTTGAAGGATTTGGGTCCTTCAAAACCTTCAAAAAACCCCTCAAACCCTAAAACAAAGATATAATACTCTCCAAAAATGAACATGCGAATCCCACAAGCCCCCAAATTAGACACATAGGCCCCCCTACTAAAAAGTTGAAAATGAATTGCACTGCCCTCCCTTGGGCAATAAGCCACACTGTGAATAATCGTTAATTGACTACTAATGGGGTCCTCTCAGCAAGGTGTGGTGAGTTCCACTTGACTTCTAAACCAACTATAACTGGCCTGCAATAAAATTACAGATTTTATATAGACCTTACAATAGACCCTGGCTGTGCACACAACACTTTCAAATATGTTTTACATGACATGTTATTTTCATGGCATGCCCCCTCCCAGACTCCGTAAATTCTAACTCCGTAAATTCTAATTCCATTAATAGCTAAATTAATAGCTTATTCTGTGAAGTTACCTGACTTATCTAAGTAGTCTTCCACATGAACGGTGTCATTGAATATTCATTTTGAACAACTTAACATATAGGCTCAAGTTTGTAAGAATGCAGTAGCATACAAGGAGCATATCTGTTGATACGAGCTGCCTTCTATCCAACAGCTCATGCATCAGTAAAGCCTGGAGAATTAATGAAGACCCCAGCCACTTAAGCCACAGTCTGTTTCAGCGGCTGCTGTCTGGTATTGAAAAGTATTGCCGCCAGTAAAGGCCTGGACCTGCAGGCTCAGCAACGGTTGTCCACCAGCCAACCAGGCTTAGGAACAGAAGGCAAGGGGCAGTTGCCTGTCTAACAATAATAACATGTTTGCACAGACACAAACACACACAAACACTCACACATACTTCAGTCACACACTCAATCTTATTTTAGCACTGAACCAGGGATGTAGTGGAGGCTAAACGCAAGTAAGCACAGTTTATCCACCTCTGAAATTTCAGAAATAGAGTTTATCCAGCTCTTATTAGAGTTTATCCACCTCTATTCACCAATTGCAACTTTTAACATTCAAAAACCACACTGTATTATCCACATTCACATTATGTACAGTCATGAACACTCTAGGAACCATTTAATACCACTGATATTGTTATAAACATTGGACAATAACCTCCACCATCATCAAACATGTTCTGAATGCCTTTTTAAAAAAATCTGATACCGCATGGTGCAGTCCACCTCACCTCACAAAATTCATAGTTTATCCACCTCTTATCTTACCACTACATTCCTGCACTGAACACATATCATTAATTGCTGCAATGTTGAGGAACTGAAACCCGTAAATGTTGCTCTCTCTTACAAGTATAATGTGGTGTAACAATAAATAATCTATAAACAATCTTGAATCTTGTCCCGAAAATGCCGACTATTACCAGATGGTTCTTCTTCATTCACTATTCTGGTGAAAGGCTGCTTATACTTGAGCTTACCAGCCAATCATATTACGCTCCTCTCCTCTGTGCTCCTGAAGCAACATGTTAATTTGCTGGAATTGTATATGGTTCGGTCCGAGCCACTGTACTCTACCACTAGGACTGCGTAGAACACCTAGAATCTTCTTGTGCACACACACATACAGAACAGACACCTAATGACAGAACAGGCAGACAATCGTGGACTGCACCTTTAAAGACGGAGAAATCACACACAGACATTTCAAGCTAGGCTTTTTGCAACACTACAGTGTTAAGCTCCTGCTGGAACTTCAAGTGGTGGCGGACGCCCACCGCCCCGGGAGCGGCAGACATGGAAAAGGACAGGAAGGGCATGTGGGGAGGCCGCGCTGGATGTCACCCGCCGCGTTGAGAGGACGGGTCAGAGCTGTGCAGTGGCCACATATCCAAAGCTGTCAACACCAGGGAGGTGGACAACTCTGTCCTGCCCTCTGCGCCCGATCACAAGATCAACAAGGCGAAAGCTGTTTTGCCTCCACCCCCACATCAACCTGTCAGGCCTGAAAGGCAGTGTGATTTGTGATTGAAGGGCGAGTCGGCAGAAGAGCTGCGCAGGTGTCTGGTGCTGAAGAAGATTACATATCATCCAAAATCACAACCAAAGAGACGGAGAGGAAAAAAAAAAATCCTCCACCGGACTGAACTTTTGATGATACCGCAGCTCTGCACCACAGTCATGGTCAGCCCTGCGGTCTCTAGCATGAGCTGTATCTGGGTACTGGGTTTGTGCTCGGGGCTCTTGCCTTGGTTGTGTCTGACGAGCCCCATCCTGCCTCCTGATGACAACCCTCGGGCCAAAGACATACAGGACCCTTCTCTGCTGGAACAGTCCGAGGATGTGGACATGCAGGAGTTACTGGGAAACTTCCTCTCTGTGCTGAACCTCACGGATCGGGGAGGCCCGTGGGCCCCTGGCCCTCCTCAGCCCCCTGCTTCTCGCATGGAGCCCCCAGAGTACATGCTGGAGTTGTACAACCGCTTTGCAAACGACCACACGGCCAGGCCCACAGGAAACACAGTGCGCAGTTTTAAGAACGAAGGTATCTGTACATACCTATACATCTATTTACACATCAATCTGTGCATGCATCTTTAAATTGGCAAAGCTATCCCGTGTAGACAAACCATTATCTGGCTAAAAATATTGATCTGTATTTTCATTTAACCTTATTTCACCAGGAAGTCACTTGAGATTAAATGTCTTTATTGAGGGAGACCAGATGTAGATTCTGCAAAATTGCAATTCATGGAATGATTTCATATGAACCTTGGAAACAGTTGGAGAATTTTTGGTATTGCAGATTCATTTTGTTTTTGTTTTTTTATACTGTGTGTAGGACAGGTCTTTTGTGTACAGAATAATCTTTATCTCAGAACATGATTTTTTACCTACACCTGAATAATAATTCTTATGGTAATAATAAGTGCATGTACGCACTTTATAAACGTATCCAAAGTACCTTAGCAGCCATTTCTATTTCATTCAGTTCTATTTCATGACACTGGGCTTCAGATTGTACAATTAACAATATAATATTATATACTTACTTAGTTCAAGGATTTACTGAAAATAATATTGAAAATAATAATAATATTGAATAATATTATTTTCAGTAAATCCTTGAACTAAGTAAGTCTTTCCTACATACTGACAAAGATCATGTGCACCATAGCTAAAAAGTTGTATTTCAGCCAGTACTCAATATTCGTCTTCTGCATTATGCAAAACATTGAATGCTAAATTTTGTTACATACTTTTAATCAAAATTGATTTCATCATGTACCATGTGTGTTTGATATTCCAGACTCCTCCCCAACCATTGTGACAAACAAGGGTGTGAGGACACACCCACTCCTGTTCAACATCTCTATTCCCTTTCACGAACGCGTCATCAACGCTGAGCTTCGCCTCTATGCACTCGTGCCACAAGATCTCCACTGCCTCCCGAGTGGAGAGCACAAGGTGACCATATTTGAGGTTCTTGAGCAGGAGGGACAGTGGAAGGATGGAGGGGGCACTGACCAGAGAAGACCCGAGAAGGTTCCCGTTAAGAGGGAGGAACTCCTTTCCAGGCACATCTGTGTCAAGGAGAGCGGGTGGGAGGTGTTTGAGTTGACAGATGTCGTTCAGCGCTGGAAGGATTCTGACCGCCCAACTCACTATCTGGAGGTCCGCATTGACAGCTTTCAATTTGAAGGTCAGGCGAACCAATTCAGTTGCGATGATGAGTCAGAGGACTCAGGACTGGCTGAGTTGGACATTGACCGAGACGTCTCTGGGAAACACAACTCTGTGTTGATTGTCTTCTCTGACGATCAGAGCAAAGACCACCAGGAGGAAAAACAGGAGATTGATGAGCTGATTGAGCACGAGTTTGAATTACTGGGTGGGAACGAGCTGTGGACAGACTCAGAGGGCCCTTCCGAGGAGTTCCAGGATGAGGAGAGGCTGATGCAGATACGCTCCAACATGATATATGACAGGGCGCCCCGAGTGCGCCGCGGTGCTGCCGACGAGTACTGCAAGAAGACTCCACTATACGTCGAGTTCAAGGAGATTGGCTGGGATAGCTGGATTGTGGCTCCAGATGGTTACCAAGCCAACGCCTGCCGTGGCCTCTGCCAAGTTCCTCTCACACCTGATGTCTCACCCACCAAGCACGCTACCATCCAGTCCCTGGTCAGCTTCAAGTCCCCCAAGAGGGTCTCCCCACCCTGCTGCGTCCCCACAAAACTGGACCCGATCTCCCTCCTGTACAAAGACCAGAAAGGCGTGGTCACTCTCAAGCATAAATATGAGGACATGGTAGTGGCTGAGTGTGGCTGCAGATAGTTAGGAAACCCAGCTGCAGCATGTGGACACAACCAAGTTCAGACTGTTACACTTCTCAAAGCAACATGAGATGACATGAGATCTGAAGTGCCCATCTAAACTCATCATGCAAGGACCCACCACAACAGTCGACACAGCCTATTTTTGATCGTTTGATCGTTAACATCGATCTTACAAGTAATTTGATAAATAGACATTAGTGTTTCTGCAATATTGGTAGATATTTCTGCATAGTTGCCTTATTCACACATGGCTTCATGGGCAGGATACCACAGGCTCTGAGCACAGTTGCTATGAGCAGATGCTTGGAGGTTATAATGGAGGCTATATGGGGGAATGGACTTTACTAGCTTCTTATTAATGTATATTTACAATTTGTAAATTGTGAGTTGTATTTTATATTATATGAAACAAATGCTTTATGATGTAGACTGCAATGCTGTCAATATTTTATCATTTCTAAATAAATGAAAAATGAATTGCAGTTGTGACAGGGAGTGCCTGTAAGTTACAACTAAAACAATCTTACAAATGGAGATATGGCCTTTGGAAGAAGGTGATTATCACATCCGTAACATGTAATGACATTTATAGCGGAGAATAGTTCACACTTATGATATAAGCAGACAAACCTATCCAATTTGTGACTAACGTCAGAAGGTCCCCTGGCTCCACCCCCGACACCAGTGGGGCCACATGCCACACGCACTTCTGTCTCCAAGTCCTTTGGGCCTCAGTGATAAGGAGGTGTTGGACCTCGGAGACTCGCGGCACATCACTCAGGGCAAGACCTCCCGTCCAAGTGGGGAGCAGCTGGGAGAGAGTGCTGGCAGATTCCTGGGCTCCCAACGGCCATAGTCCAGTGCAGTCCAACACCTTCCCTCCCCACCTGGCCCCAATTCCAAGCTCTTGTCCGCAGAGCACCGTGTTCCGGTTCCTCTGTTTTCCATGGTGCAGAACATAAACAGTGATGACAATCTTCGGCCAAGCAAGTGCCTCACACCTTAGACATATCTATGGTCACAGATATTGGATTTAACCTAAGCTTCATGACATTTGTTTGCCTAACATTTTTGTGTTATCCTGATTGCTTATCATCTTTACCTTGTCAAGTACTTCCTGATCACTACTGAAAAACAGAAAAGAAATAGTCTGAGTGTTCACTGATTTATTGGTGTAATCTGGTGGTTTGTTTTTCTGCTAACTGACACTTCTTGACAAGCAGTTGTGTCAGAGATGATGACGTTGATGATCAAGAAAGAGGCTGCCTAGTAAAACAAAATCAGACAGCAACAAAGGCAACCAACAAATAAATTAACTGATTCATGAACAGGCCTAAAAACAGTTAATGTCAGCCCATAGGCATATCCCTCTCTCACTTGTACTCTAATTGCCTAATAGCTGCTACCAAGCAAACTTATTTCAGTGTGCACAACCACTTTACTACCCCATTTTGTAAAAGCTGTTAACTGGTGAGGTTTTGACAGACCTGGTCTATTGTGTAACACTCACAGTAAATGTTATTAGGCAACTGCTTGCACTCTTGTATTGTAGCCTATGATATTTATATGCTCCATAATAGCATATAACATTCTTTCCCTCCATTTTCTCCATAAAGTCTTATAGTGGGGTCCTTCAGGCAGTTATTTAAAGCGATGGTTCGGAGCAATTTCACCCTAGGGTCCTTTGCACCATGACCCCAAGCCAAACACCCTCCCAGAACCTGTTTTCCCTTGGTCGAACCCTGGTCGAGTATCGCTGTCAGAAAGTAATGAGTTTCTGCAGGCGTAATGGAACCAACTTTTATCTCGTAAATTACCCCACAAATAATGCCCTGAATGGTACGAAACTTCTACAGTATGTTCTTTATAAAACGAGGCATTGAAAAGTTTGTAGGTACACCAGGAGTTTATTTAAATAATATGATGATGGATGCTACTATCTGCTACTATACCGCTGCGTCGACGTTACTTTCGTGATTTGGGAAAAGCCCGTAAAAGTCCTGGCAGGAAGCGATTACATCAACGTTTTTTGGTATATCCAGTTTTTAATATATTTTTTTCCGACGTGTTTACAACTTAGTGTTAACTAATAATTGTTGCAAACTGGTACTACGAACAAAATATTAGTGCATTACTGGATCTACATCCTTATGCATGCTTCCTGCCAGGACTTATACGGGCTTTTCCCAAATCACGGAAGTAATGTTGACGCAGCGGTATAGTAGCAGATAGTAGCATCCATCAGGCAAGTGTTATTTAAATAAACTCCTAGTGTACTTACAAACTTTTCAATGCCTCGTTTTATGAGTAAAGAACATACTGTTGGGGTCAGATGACGTCTGTGTTATGCACC
The DNA here is from genome assembly GCF_018492685.1 of Alosa sapidissima. Classification (NCBI taxonomy): domain Eukaryota; kingdom Metazoa; phylum Chordata; class Actinopteri; order Clupeiformes; family Clupeidae; genus Alosa; species Alosa sapidissima. The sequence continues at coordinate 21,494,017 of NC_055979.1, read as the reverse complement.
TGTGGTTGCTCACGATAATTGGGTCACGTGGTGTTGGTGGCGGCAAGGTTCATAATATTACCTGCTATGTGTTTTTGTGAATGAACAGAGGGGGTGATGGGGGAAGCCTTACTTTTTGCTGACCGCATTTTGATGACTGTTGAATGGAATAAGCTGTTGTGGAAAACATTAAACTTGTGGATTTTAAGAACTGGATTTATTGACGTTTATGAACTGATACTGAGCTGTGTTGGATATTCTGGAGATGACCGTTTTCTACAATAAAGGAACTTACCTTTATCGCTACTGGAAGTTCTTGAACAGCACGTCGGGCAAGTTAGTCTCCCCTACTTAGCCTCTCGGCGACCAAAGTTTTGAGTCGCCCACATTTGTCAGCAAAAAACTCGGCAACGGAGCCTTCTACAAACGCTGAGAAACCACGAGGCCACTCACGATTAGGCTACTACCTTTCATCTACGAAAGCGGCCAGTCTGACAGAATCGCGGCAGGCCTACGGAAGGCGGTGGTATGTAATCTGTGTTTTATACTAGGCTACTGCTTACGGTTTGGAACGCAGTTTAGCCTACTTTGAATCGGTTACTGCAACGAGAAGACGTCTGTTTGAATAGGCCTATGGCGGCTGCTGCTGCTGCTTGGTGTCGTGTAGGCCGCTTGCCTTAAGAACACTGAATATCTGACGTGTGTGGTTTTTGCTTCCATGTGTTGATCAAACAACCCTGCTCAGAGATTGCTGTGGCTATTGACATTGTTGTTTTCTGTTGAAATTTGTATCGATGCTCATTGTCTCGCGAGTATAAAATGACTGGATCAACAGCTTGTTCAATTGTTGACAAAAATGAAAATGATAAAAATAAAAGACCAAACACACTCACAGAAAAGGCTCTTGCAAACAAAATTGGAGCAATTCAGAAAGAACGTGAAAGGGAAGTAGACAAAATTAAGAGTATAATACCCTTGCTTAAAGAGCTTATGAAGGATGATAAAAATGCTTCACAGGTCAAACTACAGCTCAACAAATTAATGGAATTGTCTGAAAATGCTAGTTCATTACATGAATCTTTGATTCCTTTAATTCCCTCTGATGAACGTGACAAACAAAATACATGGTTCTCCAGTATCACTAAATACAACCAGGATTTCACAGAGGATGTTAAAATATGGCTTTCAGAACTAGATAAACATCCAAGCAGGCCATTAGAACCAACCCAGGATGTAGAGCTACCCCAGAAAGTTCCGCCAGAGGCAGAAAGTGGTGTTCAAAATGGAATAGAAAAGGAACCTCAATCTGTTCTGAATCCACAATATGATATCCAGGATGAAATATTGCCATGTGACCGCATATCAAATCTTGGTAGTGGTTTAAAATCAAACATATCTACAACCTCATCTGCACTGCTCAAAGCAGAGGCTGAAGTGGCCGCCTTGTATGTCCGTCAATGCATGCTCAAAGAAAAGCACGCTCTTGAACAGGAAGAGCAACTGAGGAGAAGGAAGGAGCAGCTTCAACTCGAAGAGGATATAGCTGCGTCTGTTGCAAAGGTGAATTTACTGAGAACTGGATCCATTGTCCAAAGTGCCGCTTCACGGAGATCAAACTGAATGGAATCATATTTTCAAACCAAAAGAAAAACCTTTGACACCCTTGATGCTGATACCTTTGTGTCACATGAACATAATGGAAAGAAAAAAATGTTCATTGGAAATACAGCACCTAAGTTAAGTACAAAGCAACAAACAATGACAAGTAAGTTTACACATCTCCACAAGGGGCCTTCAGATCCGTCATGGAATGCGATCAAAAATGATATATCTCCAGAAATTCAACCGAGACCTTCTCAAACACTTAACGGGAATCAGTATATATTTTCTGTAATGGAGAAACAAAATGAAATAACTAGTATGTTGGTGCGTCAACAAAGTCTTTCACAACTCCCAAAAAGAGAAATTCAAACATTTGACGGTGACCCTCTGCACTTCCATACTTTTATGCGATTATTTGAAAAGGTCATAGAGGCAAAGGCTGACAACTCTGACGACTGCCTGCATTACCTAGCACAGTACACCAGGGGGCAACCTAATGAACTTGTTAGAAGCTGTCAACATATGGCCGATGGTACTGGATACATGAAGGCAAAGACTTTGTTATATGGACATTTTGGAAACGAGCATGTCATTGCATCTGCATACTTGGCTATAATACATTCATGGAGAGTAATTAGATCAGAGGATGTGAAGTCTCTTCAGGCATATAGTCTCTTTTTGCGTCGGTGTTGCAATGCAATGGATGAGGTTCAAGGTCTTAATGAATTAAATACTCCCTCCAATATGCTTGCTGTGATTAAACGATTGCCTTATGAGTTAAAAGATAAGTGGCGAACAGTGGCATGGGATATTCAGGAGAAGTATCACCGCAGAGCTGCATTTGTTGACATTGTTGTCTTCCTTGAGTGTCAAGTGAAAATTGCCACAGATCCGGTCTTTGGGAATTTATGTGAAGTTCCACCTACTCAAGCAACTGCTAAAGATGGTGTCAGAAGAAGGCACTCACCTCGGCCAAAGGCTAGAGGAAGTAGCTTTGCCACGACTGTCACCTCAGTGGAGAAAGAGCGTCAAACAGAGGAAAATGTTAGAAATGGATACTTACCTGAAGGGAAATGCCTCTACTGCAAAGGTGCACACATACTTCAGTTGTGTACTCTACTGGATGACAAGCCACACGATGAGAAGACTGCCTTTCTTAAAAGGAATAGTATCTGTTTCGGCTGCTTGTGTCCTGGGCACATCAGTAAAGAATGTAGGAAACGCCTCTCATGTAAAATCTGTAACTTAAGACACCCAAGTATACTCCACATCCACCGAGAGAGGAATGATGATGATCTTAATCACGATGCAGATCGTTCTCTTGTTGCAGTCCAGACAAGTGGTCTTACTGGGGCCGGTGAGCAAGACTGCAAGCTTGCCATCGTCCCAGTAAAGGTAAAGTCAAAGAAAAGCCAAAAAATAATCGAAACATACGCCTTTCTAGACCAAGGGAGTTCAGCATCCTTTTGCACAGTGGGTCTCATGGATAGGTTGAATCTTTCTGGGAGAAAAACGAGGATTCTCTTGCGTACGATGGGACAAGAAAAGATTGTGGACAGCTGTATTGTTTCAGACTTGGAGGTGTCTGGATTGGATGGCAACTTGTTTTGGGAAATGCCAAATCTTTTTACACAGCGTAAAATGCCCGTTAACAGATGTTACATCTCAAGACAGCAGGATCTGAGTGACTGGCCACACTTGAAGCAGGTTCATCTGCCTGATATAGAAGCAGAGGTTGAGCTTTTGATAGGTATGAACATGCCCCAAGCCTTGGAACCTTTGGAGGTCATTCAGAGTGTTAATAAAGGTCCATATGCCATCAAGACTGTGCTTGGTTGGACGGTGAGTGGGCCATTAGACAGAGATTCGACAATGTCTAATAATAGTAAGACAGCAGAACAACGTGCAATTAACCGGAAGAGGAGGATCACCAGGGACAAAGGTTTCCAAAGACCAAGATTACGCTGGTTTTATGAATAACCTCATCCAGAGGATCTGCACAAAGAGCACATCATTCGACATGACCTCAGGACTCACGAGACATTACTGACGCATTGATAATTGGCTATGTGCTGGTAACCTCTGGCCAATGACTGAAATAAAAAAAACATTAAAAAAGCAAACAAAAGGAAGAACCACCCTTGAATGTTTTTGTATTGTCTTATGCAGAATTTGTGATTTATTGTAATTATTACTGCGTAATAACTGTAATAATTAGGGGCCGGAATGTTGGGGTCAGATGACGTCTGTGTTATGCACCTGTGGTTGCTCACGATAATTGGGTCACGTGGTGTTGGTGGCGGCAAGGTTCATAATATTACCTGCTATGTGTTTTTGTGAATGAACAGAGAGGGGGTGATGGGGGAAGCCTTACTTTTTGCTGACTGCATTTTGATGACTGTTGAATGGAATAAGCTGTTGTGGAATACATGAAACTTGTGGATTTTAAGAACTGGATTTATTGACGTTCATGAACTGATACTGAGCTGTGTTGGATATTCTGGAGATGACCGTTTTCTACAATAAAGGAACTTAACTTTATCGCTACTGGAAGTTATTGAACAGCGCGTCGGGCAAGTTAGTCTCCCCTACTCAGCCTCTCGGCGACCAAAGTTTTGAGTCGCCCACACATACTGTAGAAGTTTCGTACCATTCAGGGCATTATTAGTGGGGTAATTTACGAGATAAAAGTTGGTTCCATTACGCCTGCAGAAACTCATTAGTTTCCGACAGGGCTACTCGACCAGGGCTCGACCAAGGGAAAACAGGTTCTGGGAGGGTGTTTGGCTCGGGGTCATGGTGCACTCCGAACCATCGCTTATAACTACTACATTAGTTTGGGAAAGTTAGACTTTTTTTCCGCCAATCTGCAAAAACTTTTCTTACCAATAGCTTTTTTTTACTATGTGTTCCTATAGGTGTCTAGTAACACCTCCCAACTTATCCACGGCCAAATCCTCGGGGAAACACCTGGAGAGCCCATCAAGTTTAGGGTGCCCAGAGAGACTGGGCGAAAATAATGAAAACATTTTGTTGACCAATATTAGCTTTTGAGATGTCTAACTAGGGGTTTTTAGGGGTGCTGAATCTATCCCAACCATAAGTAGTTTGAGTAAAAATTACTCCAAGTCCATAAAAAATCCATAACAAGTGGTTTTATTTAACAATTACAAAACAAAACTTTCTTAATCAGTTTAAAATTTAACAAACCTCATCCCTCAACTCCCCTGCACTTCCTCGCTCCTGTTATCTTCTGGCTGGTTGATGTTCTGGCAAGAGTTACCATGAAATATACTTGACTCCTTGCTTTTTACAGCAGCACCTGAGAGTGTCACAGATGCCTGCACAGTTGCAGCTGACAAACTTCAGAAGGTAGTCTGCAATGGGATCTGGTGTGACTGGTGCATAATCATGTTCTCCTTGTTTCTATCCACACTCAAGGACATCTAGTGATGGATTTTGTAGCAGTAGCCAATCTCTGGTCTGGAGATATGCCCGCAGAGAATGCTATGCTGCACTTCCTGTAGTCGGAGGTAGTTTCTAAGGCTTGACACTAGTTATGTTGTCCTCACGAGTTTTACATGTTGCTCACTGTCCACCCTCAACGTTGGACACTCTTTTCTCTCTCTATCTATCTCTCTCACTCACTCACTCACTCACTCACTCACACACACACACACACACACACACACACACACACACACACACACACACATTTATGCACATTGACTCTCTCACAAACACATTCACAACCACACACCCACACATCTATGCACATTGACTCTCTCACAAACACATTCACAACCACCCACCCACCCACACAAACACATATGCACACACTTACAAATAAAGTTCACACCTTCACTGATACTGTCTCTCTCTGTCTCTGTCTCTCACACACACACACACACACACCACACACACACACACACACACACACACACACACACACACACACGCACAAATACACACACATGCAAAATGTCCTTTCTCACACACACCATGTTGAGACAAAACTATCTGTGATTATAGTACCAGTGTGTTACACGCAAAGTGTGTGTGTGTGAGAGAGAGAGTCCAATGCGGAGAGTGGATGGTAATCAACAAAATGTAAAACTCATGAGGATTAACTGAGTTAATATTTTTGTAAATATTTTATTATATCTTTTCATGAGACAACACTGCAGAAATAACACTTTGCTACAATGTAAAGTAGTGAGTGTACAGCTTGTATAACAGTGTACATGTGCTGTCCCCTCAAAATAACTCAACACACAGCCATTAATGTCTAAACCGCTGGCACCAAAAGTGAGTACACCCCTAAGTGAAAATGTCCAAATTGTGCCTAAAGTGTTAATATTTTGTGTGGCCACCATTATTTTCCAGCAGTGCCTTAACCCTCTTGGCCATGGAATTCACCAGAGCTTCACAGGTTGCCACTGGAATCCTCTTCCACTCCATGGCGACATCATGGAGCTTGTGGATGTTAGAGACCTTGCACTCCTCACCTTCCATTTGAGGATGCCCCACAGATGCTCAATAGGGTTTAGGTCTGGAATAATGCTTGGCCAGTCCATCACCTTTACCCTCAGCTTCTTTAGCGAGGCAGTGGTCGTCTTGGAGGTGTGTTTGGGGTCGTTATCATTCTGGAATACTGCCCTATGGCTCAGTTTCCGAGGGAGGGGATCATGTTCTGCCTCAGTATGTCACAGTACATGTTGGTATTCATGGTTCCCTCAATGTACTGTAGCTCCCCAGTGCAGCACTAATGCAGCCCCAGACCACGACACTCCCACCACCATTCTTGACTGTAGGCAAGACACACTTGTCTTTGTACTCCTCACCTGGTTCCCGCCACACACACTTGACACCATCTGAATCAAATAAGTTTATCTTGGTCTCATCAGACCACAGGACATGGTTACAGTTATCCATGTCCTTAGTCTCCTTGTCTTCAGCAAGCTGTTTGCGGGCTTTCTTGTGCATCATCTTTAGAAGAGGCTTCCTTCTGGGACGACAGCCATGCAGACCAATTTGATGCAGTGTGCGGTGTATGATCTGAGCACTGATAGGCTGACCCCCACCCCTTCAACCTCTGCAGCAATGCTGGCATCACTCACACGTCTATTTTCCAAAGACAACATCTGGATATGACGCTGAGCATGTGCACTCAACTTCTTTGGTCGGCCATGGCGAGGCCTGTTCTGAGTGGAACCTGTCCTGTTAAACCGCTGTATGGTCTTGGCCACCGTGCTGCAGCTCAGCTTCAGGGTGTTGGCAATCTTCTTATATCCTAGCCATCTTTAGTCAAAGTCAAGGTCAAAGTCGGCTTTATTGTCAATTTCTTCACATGTGAAGACATACAAAGAGATCGAAATTACGTTTCCTACTATCCCACGGTGGAGACAAGACATATTTTACCAATTAGGTCCACAGACAAACATAACATTCAAGTGAACAATATAAAAAGTAAAAATAAGAAGGCACATACAATGAAGAAATAAGAGCAGCAAAATTGGGATGAAATTGTGCAATTGTGCATACAGTATTACAGTTAATACAGTTAATATAATGGTGCAAAAGTCAGGCCAATAAATGGCTGAGGTAGTTCTGTTTGACCTAAGTATGCAAGTGGCATAGTGGTGCAAGTTATGTAAGAGCAGCAGAAGTGTGTTCAGAAGTGTTTTCAGGACAACAGGACAACAACAACAAGTTGCAAAGTGTACAAGTGGAGTAGTGCAAGTGGAGTAGTGCAAGGCAGCCATTGTGGGTCCAAAAGTCCAGGATGTTATGTAGCG